>NC_139658.1:3350394-3425394 GCF_951799395.1 Argentina silus
ACTGATCTTCATTTCATGGGTTGAACCCAGGCTGCACTGTCCGCTGTCCGTAGTGCTGAAAGTGTGTGTGTGTGTGAAAATATTTGCACCTGGGCCCTTTCTGACTAGCTTACACCACTGACACAATCTAAGAGGAATTCCATTAAGTCAACCACTCCCGCGCAGCGGTGGGTACAGGGAAGATTACATTGAAGAAGTGATTGGGAATATGACATCAGTGTGATTGAGAATATGGCAGTGGTGTGTGTGTGTGTGTGTGTGTGTGTGTGTGTGTGTGTGTGTGTGTGTGTGTGTGTGTGTGTGTGTGTGTGTGTGTGTGTGTGTGTGTGTGTGTGTGTGTGTGTGTGTGTGTGTGTGTGTGTGTGTGTGTGTGTGTGTGTGTGTGTGTGTGTGTGAGAGAGCGTTACCATCACATCTCTGATTTATCACTACTGTCATTGAAGATGGCTGTCGTGGAGTATCTCCCTAACCCACAGTGCTATTTTTACCAGCCATTTCTCCCCAGCATGCTGGAGCAATGGGGAGATGGAGGAGGCTGGGCACATACTGAGGAGATGGAGCAGAAAGGAACAAACTGGGGAGAGTGGGTCTCTTGCCATTGCTTTAGCAGGAGGGGCTGCCTTTTGGGCAGCCATCTTTGCTTGTAGGAAAACAACTGGCAGACAAGTGTGTGATCCTCTGTATTGACTCTGCGTCTGAAATTCATGACAAAGCATAACCTGATTCTTCAGCACAACATCAAATGGAAGCAGCTTATCATATTTTCAATCGCTATTCAACCTTTGGTTTGTTGTTTAGGAAACTGGATAGTAACAGTGACTAGTATGGCACTACTATGTTTCTTCTTGTTACCGTTCAGTTTACAGTGTGTTACTGTGTGACTGTTCTAGCTTCTGATCTCATTGAGGTCAAACTGTCTGAACATGGAGACGGTCCATTGATCCTCAGGTCACTGTTCTCTGGCCTGTAGCGGTGTAATGGAGAGCGCAGGACTGATAGACAGAGAAATTGAGAGAGCAAAATAAAAAACAGAGACAGAATGAGAGGTAGAGAGAGACACAGGAAAAGAGAGCAAGAGTGAGGAGGAGAGAGAGAGAGAGAGAGATAAAGAGAGATCAATTTGACTGGCTCTGTCCTCCTGTCATCAATTAAAGCGGTAGTGTTAAACTAGTGCTCTTCTCCACCGAGCCGTAAAGCCATTCATTTTAGAGCTTATACTGATTGGCCCACTGTCAGGAACCATTTACACGTGGCACGTGTGAGACATTCACAGCACAGCTTGCCAAATGGTCCCCTAAACACACACACACACACACACACACCTCCACGGAGTGTTACCCAGATATGCCAGGTTCCCACCTAGGTGTTACTACAGTTACCCCATCACAATAACCAAGACAGAACAGCTTTAGGTTGCTGTCCTCCAATGACATGCTTTTGGAAAGGTTCCTTTGTCATCACATTATGAGTCAATCTGTGTAAGGACTCGGTTCTTCTCACCTTTTTGCCTTGAAGCACAGATTTTCTCAAGTGATAACATGAATTGTCAATGACCTAACATTGTGGGGTCATTGTGGTTGACTGACTCCTCTCTTCCCTCTGATTGGCTCCTCAGGTACAACCCGCCCCACGCGTGACGGAGAGGTCCCCGGAGTAGATTACAATTTCCTGTCGGTAGAGGATTTCCTGGAGCTGGAGCAGAGTGGAACACTTCTGGAAATAGGAACATATGAAGGTAACTGCAGCAGAGTGAGAACTGTGTCCAGAGTGTATTCCTAGTAGGGGCCCCTCTGAAGAGAGCCAGAGTCCAGTGTTTCCCCTATTACTACTACTACTACTACTACTACTAGCTACTATTCTTGGTGTTGCAATCTCTATGGCTGAGAGCACCATAACATTCAATACAAACTGAAAAAGGTCAATAGTTTGCGGGCAGGGGGTAACAGAGATAAGCGGGGGGCCTGCCCTGCGTAATCAATGGTGGGGGAAACATTGCCACCATGTAGAGAACCAGCCAGGTTGTCATTGTAATCCACACACACACACAATCTTTCCCTGTGTTGTCCCTGTATCTTGTTCTGTGTGTAACGTACAATGTATGAGTGGGAGGTTTCTTATGTTTTAGTCAATGTTTACAGTTCACACACAACTTCCACTGTATATTTGTTCATAGGCAGACGTTTTAACATGTCCTGCATAAATACCATTCATTGAAATGCACATTTAATGAAGTGCCTGTTCCGCCCATTGAGCCCGGTCAGTGCTCAGCTCCGTGCTAAACAATGGGCCTGCAGTTCAGTTCTCAGCTCTTCCCATGGAATACAAACAGTACCGGGGGTAGAAAAATAGGCTCCTCACTTCCACCAATAGAACGCTTCAGAACCCCCCCCCCCCTCAAATAAACTGTGTGGTCATGCTTTCTTAGCCCCCCCCCCCCCCTCCCCCTCACCCTTAGCCCCTCATCTGCATACAAAGACATTGTCATTATAACCCCCCCCCCCCCCTCCCCTTTCCCCTCCCTCTCTCTGCCCCACCCCCCCCCCCCTTTTCCCTCCTCCTCTAAACATGCTAATATCCCCTTGTTGCCTAGGTAACTATTATGGAACACCCAAGCCACCGAGCAAGCCACCGAGCGGGAAAGTGATTACCAGTGATGCTCTGCAAGACAGCCTCCCAGGCTCGCAGCACTCCACGCCCCGACGCACCAAGTCCTACAATGAGATGCAAAATGCTGGAATAGTGCCTGCAGACCTGGAGGAGGACGAGGAAGTCCCTGAGATGAACAGTAGCTTTACAGGTAAGCGAGAGAGAGGGGGGAGGTGGGCAGACAGAGAGAGGGGGAGAGTGAATATAAGAGAGTGGTAAGGAAGAGGGAAAGAGTGCTTCACTGTGGGGAAGGGGATACAGGATACAAGTGCTCCTTTGTGTGTGTGTGTGTGTGTGTGTTGGTGGTTATTCGGTCCACATCCCCCTCTGTCTGAGAATATAAAAAATAGTGCCATCTGGCTGCAAGAGGAGGCGTCCATGTTTGAAATCCTTCTCCCTCTCTATCTGAATGTTGGTTACAGAGCTGTGGTATGAAATATGCTGTTTGAGAGAGCAGAGCGTCTCTTTGCTTGATTTATTTACCCGTACAACATGAGTTTACATCAATCTTTTTCATTAAAAATGGATGTTGTTGATATCCGTGTTCGGCTACAGTTTTTTTTTTTTTGAGGATTGGTGGGAATGTTGAATATGATCATATTTACAGTTTAAGATTATGCTTGATCATTGATTTGACCTCACAGCTGATATGATTCATCTGCACCAATGATTGGTTTGCATCCACAGGGTGTGTTGTTGTCTGTATTAGAGGAACGTTGTGATGATGATTGTGTTTGTGTTCTGCATTTTGTACACGTTCAATACTTACTGACCCAGATATCTCAGCACTGTAGACAACCCAAGGCCTGAAACTATGTCTGTAGTCTTTGAGATGCTGTTAGAAAGCAGAAGGGGCCAAAAGTTGTTTATGTGTTCCTGTGTGTTAGTGTTTGTGTGTGTGAGTCAACCAGGTGTCAATGAATGTGTGTCAATGTGTGAACAGGGCCTGATGGCCACTCAGGAGACAGGACGGGGCACTTGGAAGGGTGTTTCTATGTGTGAATCACCCTCATCGCTACTCAAATTCATTACCAGTTTGTTAAGCATGAATACAAATAACTTTGCCCTGTTTGTTTATAATTTGAATGGCCAAGCCCGAATGTTAAATGCACCTGGCTAGGCTTGGACAGCCGTTGAGCCTAGACAACTTGCCTGGTTTGAGGCCATCACACTCTCGTAAAGTCTAACTTTCTTAAATGCTGCTGGACAACTGTATTTGGAAAACCTAGTTGTCTGACATGATTTTCCAATGCTGTGATACTCTTTACATGTCAAAAGCACAGTCAGAAAGTGGGTGTATTTCTTTTCCACATGTTGTTTGTCTTATGCAAATGTCTTACCTTACCCGCCTCCACTCTTCACAGGAGACTCTAGTGAACCTGACGAGCACCCCTCAGTGCGCCCCTACGCTCTGCGCGAGAACGCCCCGTCCTACGGTGTGAACAACGCCTCGTCGTCAACCACGGATAGCTCTCAGCAGACACACACACACCTCAGCCATCCTCCCATAGAGGACCCCCTGGGACCTCTGCCCGACAACTGGGAGATGGCCTACACCGAAAATGGAGAGGTCTACTTTATAGAGTATGTACCCTGTGCACTAAACCCTTTACCCTATGTACTATAACCCTAGCCTATACCCTATGATGGTTTAACCCCTTATTTTACCAGGTAAGTTGACTGAGACCATCTTCTCATTTACAGCAATGACCTGGGGGTTAGTTGCAGGGGAGAGGAGAGGGAATAAATAAGTGAATTGGAAGCTGGTGATGATTAGGTGGCCATGATAGTATGAGGGCAAGATTCAGGAATTTAGCCAGGACACCAGCATTAACACGTCTACTCTTAGTGCCAACTCTGGTTTAACGTATCATCCAAAGGAAGGAAGAGAGAGGTCTACATTACAGAGTCTGTATCATATGCTATACCCTATGCACTACCATATACAGGCATCTCCAGTCTACACAGTTCATATCATATACAGTGCGGCTTGAAAGTTTGTGAACCCTACAGGGATGGTCATTATTTTTGTATAAAATATTAAAATGAACTTACAAAATCTTTCTCAACCCCAATTCGTAATAAAGACATTCCAAATAAATGATACAAACAGAAAATATGATATTTTTATTTATTTAACAAAAGTGGTTTATTTAGCAAAAACTCAGATTTCATGTGTGCAAAAATATGTGAACCTCTTCAGTCAATAGCTTGTGGCACCTGCATTAGCAGCGATAACTTGGAGTAAACATCTCGTATAGCCACTAATCAGTCTCTGACATCTGTTTTGAGGGATTTTTGCCCACTCCTCCTTACAGAAATCAGCCAATTAGGTGAGGTTTGAAGGGTGTCTGGCATGAACAGCCCGCTTCAGGTCTTGCCACAGCATCAAGATTGGATTTAGGTCAGAACTTTGACCTGGCCAATCCAAAACATGAATCTTCTTTCTCCTGAGCCATTCTTTGGTAGATTTGCTTGAATGCTTTGGATTGTTGTCTTGTTGGAAGACCCATTTTCAGCCCAGCTTTAACTCCTTGACTGATAGCTTGACATTCTGTTCAAGAATCTCCTGGTATACTTCAGAATTCATGGTTCCCTTAATGATGTGGAGTCATCCAGGTCCAGAGGAGGAAAAGCAGCCCCAGATCCTGACATTCCACCACCATGCTTGACCGTTGGGATAAGGTTCTTTTGGTGGCAGTGTTGGGTTTTCGCCAAACATAGTGGTTTTGATTGTGACCAAAAAGGTCAATTTTGGACTCATCTGTCCAAAGAACGGACTTCCAGAAACCTTCAGGCTTGTCCAGGTGGTCTCTGGCAAAGTTAAGACAGGCAGTTTGTTTCTTTTTTGACAACAAAGGCTTCTTCCTAGCAACCCTCCCATGAATGCCATTTTGCCAGTGTTCTTCTTATTGTTGAAGCATGCACAGTTACCTGAGATGCAGCAAGGGAGGTCTGCAAATGTTATGTTTGGTTGGCTTTTACCTGATTTATTATTCTTTTGGGGGCTCTTGGGGATATTTTGGAAGGGCGTCTACTTCTAGGCTGAGTTGCTGTCATGTTAAATGCTCTCCATTTGCAAATTATTTGCATCACAGTGGACTGATGGAGTTCAAATTTTGTTGAGATGATTTTATAGCCTTCGCCAGACTGATGTGCTCTCACTACCCTCTTCCTGATGTCCTCTGAGATCTCCTTTCCTCTCGGCATGGTGTGTTTTGCATTCACCTGTATGGGTAACACAAAACTGACCAGGTTTCTTATCTCGATTTATCAGAGTCCCACCCAAACTCTTTCCTAAAGATCTCTCCTTTGGTTGATTGGTTCATTTGGCACCCAATTATTTACCCACCTGATTCTACTTACCTACTTGATTTAACCAATGCAACTTGGGGTTCACTTATTTTTGCACCTGCAGTAATTTCTTAAAAAAATGATTTCCTCTAAACCAACATATGGAATTAGTAAATATAAACCTGTTCGATAAAAAAAGACTGGTTCTGATTAAATAAAGATTTCATGGTAAAAACAAAAAACAACTATAATTGCACAAGGGGTTCACATACTTTCAAGCAGCACTGTATATCTTGCTGTGAAAGTGATGTAGAGCGGAAAAAGTAAAGACGTTTTTCCGTCAGTTTTTTTGCATGGCTTCCTAGATAACAGTGCGTCTGTCTGTCCTATGTCTATTCTTAGCCACAACACAAAGACCACTTCCTGGATCGACCCCCGGTGCCTGGACAAGCCTCAGAAACCCCTGGAAGAATGTGAAGACGATGGTACGATCATTATGGGCTCTCTCTCTCGTCATGCTCTGTGTGTGTGTGTGTGTGTGTGTGTGTGTGTGTGTGTGTGTCTGTGTCTGTGTCTGTGTCTGTGTCTGTGTCTGTTGGTGGTTATTCGGTCCACATCCCCCTCTGTCTGTCTGACAATATAAAAAATAGTGCCATCTGGCTGCAAGAGGAGGCGTCCATGTTTGAAATTGTTCTTCCTCTCTGTCTGAATGTTGGTTACAGAGCTGTGGTATGAAATATGCTGTTTGAGAGAGCAGCAGAGCATCTCTTTGGGCCTCTTGTTCAGTTCTGTGTGTGTGTGTGTGATTGTGTATGTGTGTGTGTGTGTGTGTGTGTGTGATTGTGTGTGTGTGTGTGTGTGTGTGTGTGTGTGTGTGTGTGTGTGTGTGTGTGTGTGGCGCAGTAGGGGGTCAGACCTCAAAAGGCGCACACTCTAATGCATCAGCTTGCATGCACTATGTGTGTGTACATGCATGTCTTTGTGTGTGTACAGCTGATTGATGAGTGGGAGTGGGAGCTAATGGAGGGTGGTAGGCTAGCATGCTTGGTGAGTGTATCCGCAAATACGCCCAAGATCAGGTCCTGATGCAACCTGAACAATAGATATCAGTCCAGTCGAGGTAGAGAGCCCCCCCGACAAGCAGCTCGCTCTCTCTCTCTCTCTCTCTCTCTCTCTCTCTCTCTCTCTCTCTTCCTGCAGTGCAGATGGACATCTTTTGTTCATAGTGTATACCTATAAAAACAAATGTCCCCTATGTTGCTGACGTGTGTGTGTGTGGGGGGGAGAGAGGGTGAGAGAGATCTAATGTGTGTTTACAAAAGCTGTCCCATTCCCCCAGTGGCCTGTAGATGGCAGTCTGGCCACAACAGTGGTATATGAGCATTGGTAATATTCTGGTCTCGTGTGCTGCTGCCTTGCCTGCCTTCCCATTGCCTGAAGGACTGAATGTATTATTCGCATCATCTAGTATAAATAAATAATGCACCTTGTCCTAAAGAGGGCCAGCCGCCCACGCAAAACACACTCGATCAGATGCCAGTCTTTCATCTTCCTCGCCCCTCCCTGCCCACTGAGCATACGCTGTGTGTGTGTGTGTGTGTGTGTGTGTGTGTGTGTGTGTGTGTGTGTGTGTGTGTGTGCGCTCACTGTGTTACTTATTTAGATTTGATGAGATCAACAGTGTGTCCTATAGATCTCAAGCTGCTACAAGAGGACATATATATAGAGAGAGTGATGAATTATGTCTATTTATTTACTACTAATAATTCATATTTAATGGCATTTCCTTTACCCCATCCTCTGTATGTGTAATATTATACCCTATGTCTATATGATTGAACACGTTTGTTTTGGCTTTACTTTTTATAAAACAGCGCCACTAAGTGGCGGTTTTAAGAACACCCCATATTTTTCCATTCAACGTGTGGTTTTGGGATCTAACAAATTAATGCTCTCACTGAACTGTAGCTAATATGAGGATTTGATATTCATGGATTACAAATATTGCTTGCTTGAGTACTTATTAATCAACCTCCCTCCCTCACCTCTCCCTCCTCCTCCTCCTCCTCCTCCTCACCCTCTCTACTGGTCTGCTGGCTTTCTCCTGGAGAAGAAGGGGTACACACAGAGGAGCTAGATAATGAGCTAGGTAAGTCTGTCTGTCTGTTTGTCTGTCTGTCTCTTTCCCCTGGGAAAACCTGATTATCACACCTTTACACAATAATCTGCTTGCAAGCACCATGCCTTCTGTGCTGTCCCATGGCCAATGTCACCCTGGCTTATAATAGAGCTGTTGCCCTATAGGGTCTAAACACATAAACAGCAGCAACATCACATTGAGTAAACATGGTGTTGGGTGTTACGCTAAATGTCTTTAATGTCACGCTCAGTTAGTAGTAGTTGTGTAGGCAGCACTGACTGTGTGCACGCACGCACGCACGCACGCACGCACACACACACACACAAACACACACACACAAGCATCAGCTCATCGTAATGTAACACGAGATGAGCATTCGCGAGAGGCAGACCAGGCTAATGATGATTTCATAATGGGCCTCTTGTTCAAATGGACCCCTCACTCTCAAGCCCTCTCAATACGCCGTGACTGGCACACATTAACTGGCCTGACAGAGAGCACTTTAGACACCACCGCTACTGGAGAATCACGCTCTGGAGATAGCCTGTGGTTTTTCCTAGACGTGACTGTCATATCTCAGATAACGACATGCAAAATACGGAACGAACGGTGGTATTACGGTTGTGTGCAGTGTTACATCTGAGATGGTCTGCGATATAGATAACTATGAGCATTAAGTGGGTTACGTGAAGGGCCCAGGTTTGAAGACTCTTCCCCGCTTTAATTTGATCATTAAACCAACAGTATCGGATAGGTGGAAGCCAGTATGGTAGGATGCACCTATTCGATCACGTCAATTCAATGATCATTTCTAGGAAGAAGAGGCTACATTTCAAAGTACTTGAATAGGGCTTAGGACAGACGGTAGGGTGAAAATGTCGTAAAAAAAAAACCCACAATTTCTCCACAGGACAGGAGACGTGGTGAAATTGATGAAATCCCCCCCAATAGTATGGTCCTCTTGCCCAGGAGAAATCAAATCCCGTTCACCATGAGAGAATGAGATGCAAACAGTTTAATAGGCAATTTGTCACCCGAGTCCCCCCTCAAGCTGAAGTACGCGGTGGGGGGATCGAGAGAGAGAGAGAGAGAGATGAGGGGGGGGAGTGCTTTGTGCTAAGTGTCAGAAGATCTATCAGGCTACATCCACTCATCCACTCACCGGCAAGGGCGCCTAGCGACGGATTGTTACGCCCACAGAGAAAAGTGGAAAGAGGTATGCTGTAGAAACAGCAACTTAAGTATTTAAACTGACAGTCAGGTCAAGGTGTTCACACTTTTAACGTCCGTTCCTCTTCAGAACATCTGATAGCGAGGGTGCATAGTATACACTGTTTATGATGGGTGTACAGTATCGCACACAACACCCACCATTTGCTATAGCCATCATTGCCTTTGGGTCTCATACATTCACACACTGCTTATTAGCATCAGGGATAGACATGCTTGAAACTTGATGAGTGAAGTATTTACTGTATTCTCTTCAGAATTGAGGGCGAGGTGTAATAGGCATGGGGTAATGACATGCAGAAATGATAGTGTGTTGCAGAGAGGAGTCAGAGACCTGTCTTTCTAACCAATTACAGCACTCTGACATTTCTATATCCGTCATTACAGTGTTAGGGCTATGCTATCTCAGCTGTTCTAATCAGACTATCTCTGCAGAGATAATGGGATATTGTCCTGCTTTACAAGGTGTGTGTGAATGTGCCAGCAGAGCCTATCGGCCAATTAGAGAGCTGCTACGGTAGGGGCAGAGAGGAGGAATGGATGTATTCTTCTAATCAGTCTTGATTGAGAGTGCTCGGTTTGTAATGTGATTTTGTCGTGTGTTTTTTGTGTGTGTTTCCACATTGTGAGTGTGCGCGCGTGTGTGTATGTGTGCAAGTGTGCGAGTGTGTGAGTGTGTGTGTGTGTGTGTGTGTGTGTGTGTGTGTGTGTGTGTGTACATAAATATCCTAAAGACAGAATGCTTTAGAATAATGCATAATTTCTGAATTAGACCGCACATGAGTCAAACAGGAGAGAGGTCAACGTTGGAGATGGTCTCCGATGTCTCATCACAAAGAGACTGCTGTAAAAAGAAAGATTGGAGCACTTGAGTTATCAAGGATTTCAATTTTTTTATTATCAGTATGTTATTTCAGGTTTCCTCTGAAAATGTTCCCTCACAGTGGTTCACCATCAATGGACGTGAAGCATTTACTGCAAGTGAATGACTCAGTGCACTGTTCAATGAAACTGTCATATTTACACGATCATACCCTTCTCCACACCCAAAGCCTGTCCTCTCTCCGTCTGCCATGTTGCTGTTAGTGGTCCCAGCCTCGGCCGTGCCTGGAGCCTCCCTATCTGATGTCTGAAATGTCAGATGTGTCCCGGTCAGCCCAGACACCCTCTGTAGTGGTGTCCACGCGGGCGACAGCCAGTCTGGAGTTGGAAAAAGGTCTTGACTGACCTCCTATCGTAACACTGAACACAAACTCTAACAACCCTCTCCATCTCTTCCTCCTCCTCCTCCTCCTCCTCCTCCTCTGCTGTATTCTGCCTTTTAGAGCTGCCATCAGGCTGGGAGAAAATTGATGATCCGGTCTATGGGGTCTACTATGTGGAGTAAGTCACACACACACACACACACACACACACACACACACACACACACACACACACACACACACACACACACACATCTTTGTGATGTTTTGGCCTTGACCATTTTGGGAGAATATAGGCCATTTGTTGCTGTTCTAGTCATTAGGAAACATGTGTCTCATGTTGTGGGTGGCCCTTGGGTCTCTGCATTAAATTAATATGAATGCTTGTTTTTGATGTTGTTCAAAGCAATACCTTGGAGGCAAAAAGGCCTCCCTCCGTTTTATTTATTTGTTTTGTCTTTGAGAGATTTTCAATATATATTATTCTCTTTTTCTCCTGTTTACTGCATCATTTCCCAGCATGTTTCCACAGTGTTTGAAGTTTAATTTCCTCATGGTGTGGTTATTAGTAGACCCTCCTGGGTTGCTGTGTGATACGTCGGTGCTGGTAGTGGTAGTCTCCTGAAGCAGTACGGGTCTCCAGACACTGTCTGTCTCTGAGTCGTATTATTAGCTGTGTCTGAGCCCCTGTCTAACGTCACGTCCATGAATGCCCCGCTGCGTCTCTGCATCCATCCCTCTCTCTTCCTGTTACCCTTTATACACATTGATTTGACCTTTCTTCTTCCTTCTGTTATTTTCCTCTTTCCCCCTGTTTTCACTATTTCACACACCCCCCCCCCCCTCTCTCTCCATATCTCATGCTTCTCTAATATCTACCTTCCCCCTCCTCCCCCAGTCACATCAACAGGAAGACCCAGTATGAGAACCCTATACTGGAGGCCAAACGCAGGAAGCAGCTGGAGCAGCAGCAGCCCCAGCAGCCACCAGAAGGTGAGCGCTACATCCGAGGTTCGTTTCCAGCCCCGCCTGGGCGTCATTTATCTTTCTTTCTTCATGTCCGTGATTGTGATCGTCCCTGTCCGTCTGTCTGTGTGTCTGTCACTACTGTGTCTTCTACGGCTTTACTGCTATTCTTTATGATTTGCTACTGAAATACCATAAAGGCATACTTATGATTTGTTTAAGTGGCTTTAAAATGGCCATTTTTGGGGGTTAATTTCGCAACATTTTCAGTGTCGCAAATATGAATGATTTCTTTCAAAGGTTTACAGGTAAGTTTTACCCTGATAAACACAGTGAAGCACATGCTAGAATAGAAATGTGTTAAGATGTGTTTTTAGGTTTTAGCACTCCCAATGAAAACTGCTACATGGTCATGTTGGGCCATGACTGTGTCCTGCCTTTATCTCTCTCTCTGTATGTAGAACATCCTACAGATTTGACTCTGAATGCACGTCGCTCCACAAGGGACTTTCCCTATTGGTCTTTTCATGTTCTGCAAACTCAGCTTAATGTGTTTCTGACTTGATTATATGTTGACTTTTACTCCTCGAAGCTCGATATCTATTCAAATGTGCAATATGTTACGGGTGAGTCCATTTCAGGGGGTTATATTATTATTCAGTTCGATGTTGTCGTTTGGAACATCAAACTGAATTTCGCCGCAGTGTCCAGAGGTGGCAAATTTCCAACAGACGCCCTGCTCCTTTTAAGCTCAATATCTGTGAAGACTATTTTTTTCTCTTTCATTGATTGTGACTCGATGCTGAGAATACTAATGTAGAAAGCAGCTCTCTGGTACATACAGTGAGGTGGTCACTTTGAAGAATTAAAGATGGCAGCCATTGTGCATCTGCGAAGTTGTTTCGTAGCCACCCATTGTGGCGCATTAGGGAGTAGTACGACTGTGTAACTGTACAGACACCACAGACAGGAAGTGTGCCCCTTTGCTGTTCCAGAATGGATAGAGGACGCCACCCTGGCAGGGGCGCCCCTGGGCAACTATGCCTCCAACCACCAGGAGACCTACAGGGACCCCCAGACGGGACCCCCACTGCCGCCCCCTATCGGCCCCAAACGTAAGTCCTCGATGGGTCACCATATTCACCGTAAATACTCGATTCATTCACTAAATTTGCTTTAGAGTTGCATCCCCAGACACATTACCTACATTATGATTCAAACATGGAGCACTGAAAATTCCCTTAGTCAATGGATGTACAGCACATCCACACTCCCCCCCCCCCCCCCCACACACACACCCACATTGGCAGCACTGCATGTAGCGGACTCCCAGTAGCAGCTTGTCTAATTAGCCCTCCGTAGCTGACCGGCTGTAGCCTGGCACAGTTCTACCAGTGAGTCAGCTTCGTCACGTCTTCTCTCCCCTTTCTCTTCTACACCGCCTGTCTCACTCTCTCTCTCTCTCTCTCTCCGCTCTCTTTCTCTCTCCCACTCTCCGTGCCAACGTCCAAGGCCAAGAGATTCTACCATACAAATCTTGCTATTCAATATCTCTCTCTTTTCACATGCCGCTTCTATGTCTGTTTCTGTTTTCTTACATTCACTTCTCCCTCAAGGAAAAAAAGTCCTCCTCCAGTCATACTGCATTGCTTCTTGTGCTTTCAAACATTCACTTTCTCTCTCTCATTCTCTCTCCCTTAATGTCTTTTCCACCCTTTCTCCCTCACAAACCCGCTGAAACTCTCTCTGTCCTTCCTCTACCATGCCAATATCTCACGCATATGTTTATTCTAAACTCTGTGAATATCTCACTACATCTTGATCAACTGTCCTTTTCCTATTATCTTTGAGCCTCTCTCTTTTGGGGCCAGTCACATTGAGAGAGAGAGAGAGAGAGATTTAGAGTTCAGATTGAGATGATAAACTTCAATGGTTCTTTCTTCGTAAGACTGGCTTGGCGAACGTTTGCTCTAAGCCTTGTGTGTCTGACAACCCCTTGTTACCACAGTAGGGAGAAACAGTAGGACTTGTTAGAGCGGATGCTCAGGGCTGCTGAGGTGTCTACTCACTGGCTCACTGGAGTATCTGTCTTACGCCAGGGTTTTACACATAAGCTAAGAAAAATGTGTTTCTAAATCTGACACACACACACACACACACACACACTCTTTCCCGATCAGTCACGCTTCGATAGGCTCACAACCACTTACCTGATATATACATACTATCATGCATTGACAGTGACCTATGGTGAGTGTATCACTACTCATACAACCATGTCCAGTCAGACCCACTCCTGAGTCTGTGTTCGACCCACCATCGCAGCACTCTGACTGGGATAGCAACGCCCACATACTGGGATGTTTTTTTTTTTTCCTTATAGGGATTACCCCCATTTCCAAACACAGGCTGGTGACCCCGGTTGGAATCCCTCTTAACATAATGAATGTGTTCCTGTAGGGGGGAAACCATTCTTCACACGGAATCCAGCCGAGCTCAAGGGCACGTTCATCAACACCAAACTGAAGAAGAGCCGCCGGGGGTTCGGCTTCACCGTCGTCGGGGGTGACGAGCCCGATGAGTTCCTGCAGATCAAGAGTCTAGTCCTGGATGGACCCGCTGCTCTAGATGGCAAGATGGAGACTGGTGAGTGACCATTTTGCCATTTTCGGTCAATGTTATGAAAGTAGAGTAAGGTGAAATGGAGTTTGATTCCCAAATGTTATGTTTTTCTGTGAGATTTTAAGTGTTTTACCTCTCTTGCCAAACGTCTTTCCCCTAGGTGATGTCATTGTCAGCGTCAACGATACGTGCGTGCTAGGCTACACCCACGCCCAGGTGGTGAAGATCTTCCAGTCCATCCAGATCGGCTCCATGGTCAATCTGGAGCTCTGCCGCGGCTACCCCTTACCCTTCGACCCCGACGACCCCAACACCAGCCTAGTCACCTCTGTGGCCATCAGTGACAAAGACCCGATCATCGTCAACGGCCAGGAGAACTACGATTCGCCCTCTAGCCACGGCAGCCAATCTGGCGGCACCACCGGCCCACCCGTCAACGGCATGCGCGACTCCCGCGCCCACAGCCCCTCGGGGGACGCAGCATCCAACGGCTCACACGGCTATCCCAGCGACGTGCAGACGCTGGCATCGTCCATCGCCACCCAGCCGGAGCTCATCACCGTGCATATGGAAAAGGGCGATAAAGGCTTTGGCTTCACCATAGCGGACAGTCCCTCGGGGGGAGGGCAGAGGGTTAAGCAAATCGTGGACTACCCTCGCTGCCGGGGTCTGAAGGAAGGGGACATTATCGTGGAGGTGAACAAGAGGAACGTGCAGAGCATGAGCCACAACCAGGTGGTGGACCTGCTCAGCAAGTGTCCCAAAGGCAGCGAGGTCACCATGCTGGTGCAGAGAGGTGGGTCACTCAAAACATATCGTATTACAGAGTTACAGAGTTGATGTTTTATGTATGTGGACAGTTTCGGTATGGGTAGATTACGTATGCATTTATGTAGATCGAGCGTGACGGGGAAGGTGAGAGGAAGGTCGAGCCAGAGGGATTGTGAGGGACAGTGAGAGGAAGGGAAGGAGAGAATGAAAGAGTGAAAGTGAGTGAGAAAAAGGAGTGAGAGAATGAGTGCGAGAGTGCAACAACGGGAGGGGATGTTATAGATGGAGATGGGTTCGGGTTAAAGATCGTCAGAGAGAGAGAGAGAGAGAGATTTAAAGAATGAGAGATTACATGGAGGGAGAGGAGACAAGACAGGCAGCAGAGAAACACAACAAAACAGAAGAGCAGAGAGAGAGAGAGAGGGGGGGGGGGGGGGGCAGAGAAAGAGACTCAGGTGTAGACTCTGTTCCAGGTCAGAGAGTCTCATGAATATGGACCTCTGTGCCTTTGTTTCTCTTGAGGGCCCTGGTGTGTTACTGTCTGTCAGTTTTCTTTGACACTACACAGTTTCTGGGTCTGGTCTGTATGGGAGGCAAGGACATAGAGGGAATGTGAGGGTGTTCAGGTGGCATAGTGATGCATGAGGCTGGCTGTTGTCCACCAACCGGAATTGGACTTGGTCGAAGCTGTGTGTCTATATATATATATATATATATATATATGTGTGTGTGTGTGTGTGTGTGTGTGTGTGTGTGCGTGCGTGCGCACCTGCGTGGTTGTGCAATTGTGTGTGTCTAACGTAAGCCTCCATTCTATGTGCCTGCCTGTCATTGTGTGTGCCAATAAGACCTACGTGTGTGTCAGACGGTGCAAAGTGCTATTCAGAACTCAGGTGCCGAGCCTTTGACAGGGTGTATGATTGGAAAAGACGTGTCTCACAAAAGAACCAAAGCTAAGATGCAGCATACAAACAGAAAATGATTGAATTTTGGTTCTTTTCTCACTCAAATCCTCCCCCCTCCCCCAGACCCGGTCCTCAAAGGACCTCGGCTCACTCTGTAAGGGTGTGTAATTGGACTGTTGTCACCGGCAGAGCGGTCAGAGCTAGCTGGCGTTTGGGTTATCAATTTGAGGGATTGAAAGGCCCTGTTATCTGTCCCCGTAATGCAAAACCGGTGCTTCCTGCTTTATTAATGACCCCCCATTACTCTGCGGAGGGAAGTATACACAAGCCCATAAAACGCTACAGCTATAATACTTGAATTTTTATGGATCGTCAATTAAAACAAATGTTGTGAGTTTAGTGAGGGGCTCGGCGAGCCGGACAGCGCAGTGCTGGTTAGTGACTGTAGCAAGGAGTATTCCTTCGTCTTTGGTTAATGTCTCAGGAGACCTGATATCAAAGCATGTTTCCATCGATCGTATGTTTAGACCTGTTCAGTGTCATTACATTACTTTGGAGAGCAAAAAGGCCATGTAACATGAACACTTGGTGGCATCCAAGTTACTATGGCTTGGATCCACAAGACTGCCCCAGAACATTGTTTTCCTCGTCATACTTGTGTGTTTGTGTGTGTGAGAGAGAAATGACACACACAGTATACATATCAAATGTAAGTGTGCTGTGTGCAGATGATCATATGTTCTGATCCTGACTCTGAACAGACCCCCCCCCCCCCCCACACACACACACACACACACACACACACACGCCCTGGGTGTTAGCAGATGATCATACATGACATGTATGTTTTGATCACAACTCTGCCAGTGATCCTGACCCCCCACTTCCCACACACACACACACACACACATCCCTTTCATGTGAGAGACAAAACAGATAAGAGGCAGGAGCCCCCCCCCCCCCGTGGACAGCAGGGTCTAGCCAGGCTTCTCTTAATTACTCTCTCTGCTCTCTATTATTTCCTTCCCTTCTCTTCTCTATCTTCTGTTTTGGTCTACCCTCTAATTGGGGCTCTGATGTCAGCATCCCCCCCATCTCTCTCTCTCTCTCTCTCTCTCTCTCTCTCTCTCTCTCTCTCTCTCTCTATTCCCTCTACTTCTTGCATGAACCCGTCACCAACCAATTACAGCCCTCCGCCGGGGAGCCCCTGGAAGCTCTAATTGTTTGAGATCCGCCCACTCCACCTCCTTCCCTCTCATCCCCCCCATCCCTCCTGCCTGTGTATAGGCCTACTCCTACCGCTCACACGTGTGACGGTCCAATCCCGAGGGGGCCGGGCACACACATACACAGTGTGCTCATTAAGGCCCGGCCAGGTCAATGCAACAGTGCAAAGTAGGTTCCTAAACACTGCAGGTAAGATCATTGGCTCAGCAGCACAACACAATATCTCTCTTGATCTAATTTCACTTGAGAGAGAGAGAGAGAGAGAGAGAATCTCGTTGGACACAAGTCTATAGACTTCACCCAGTGTCTATGATACAGTAAGGTTCTTGTCTTTTGTTGTTGTCTTGAACACACTCCAAAACACAGGGGGATGTGATTTATGGCTCCTTTCAGGGTAGCATTTACCACGCACATCCCTCCATTTGTCTAATTATGCAGCCCTAATGTGCTCGTTTTCCCTCCGCCTTCCGTCAGAGGCTTCTGGTGCTGATGATGCTGCCGACATAATTCATTTTTTAGCCCCAACAGACTTCCAGTAGCATCTCCGAAGCTAATTTCCCCGCTCACAGCTCCCGTGAAAAGGTGGTAAATGACAGCGTGGGTCCGCGGGGACGGGAGAGAAGGTGGTGCACACAGCTGTTGTGATTCCCATCATCAGTCAGTGAGCTGGAGAGACAATACCTGAGCGCTACCGCTAGGCTATAAAACCAGCCCATCGCTGTCAGCACCGGTCAGAGTTACGTGTTAAAACACATTCTATTATGACCAGCAGCTATTCACCTGTTTCGTTAGACCGGGCAGAAATGAACAAATCACCAAAGGCAGTCTGCGTCTGCGTCTGCTGCTGCTGCTGGTCTGTGGTCTGCCACCACTCGTGACCACGCCTTGGAGCCATTACAGTCACAGTGCTGATGGAGGGAGAGGATGGAGGGATGTCAGAGGATCAGAGGTGGATGATGAAAGAGGGCTGCAGAACCACCCATCTCTCTCTCTCTCTCTCTCTCTCTCTCTCTCTCTCTCTCTCTCTCTCTCCCTCTCTCTCTCTGTCTCTCTCTCTCTCTCTCTGTCTCTCTATCTATCTATCTGGGCTTCTTATGAGTCATCAATCAATGTTGACACAGTCGTTCCCAGCAGGGATGGGCCTTTGCACTCCTCCTTTCTCCACTCGGATGGAGGGATGGTCCTTTACACTCCTCCCCCTCTCCTGCCGGAGAGAGGAATGACAGGGTCAGAGACTAACGTAGCCAACATCTAGCCTAGCGAACGTTTCACCATATATTATTAACCCATCCCTTCTCAAGAGGGCAGGAGAAAATGTCCAAGTTGCTTTTTTGAATATACAGTGCCTATAGAAAGTCATCATACCCTGTGAAATCTGTATGTACACATTATAACCCTCATCATCAAAGTGAAAATAAAAAAAATACAATTATTAAAAATTAATTAGTGAAATACCTGGTTTGGTTAAGTGCCAAAGCCCCCTAAGCCCCTTAGAGTATACTATTATAAACTTGCTCAGGTGCAACCAATCAACTTCCAGATCAAACATCAGGCTAATTGCCCCCCACCTGACATCAATTGTAGTGGTTTTGATTACTTCAGAATAAAACCAGATGTTTCTTGAGGATTCCACTACTAGAAGTGCATGGTTCTGCAAAGAATTCACCATGGTTGGAAAAGTACTTTCAAAAGGCCTCCGGGATAAAGTTGTAGGAAGGCACAAGTTAGGTGAAGGCTACAAAAAGATTTCGAAGGCTTTAGCTATCCCTCTGAGTACCGTTCAGAGCATCATTAAGAAGTGGAAGGCGTATGGCACCACCAACACCTTGCCTAGATCAGGCCGTCCGTCCAAACTGGATGACCGAGCCAGGAGGACATTTATCAGAGAAGCTACCAAGAGGCCAAAGGCAACTTTGAAGGACTTACAAGTCTTTATGGCTGGGACTGGTCTGTCTGTGCATGTGACACCAATCTCACAAGCTTTACACAAAGCTGGCCTATATGGCAGGGTAGCAAGAAAGAAGCCTTTTCTGAAAAAGTGCCACAGTCAGTCTCGTTTGTGCCATGCAAAAACACACCTGGAAGATTCTGTTGCCATGTGGAAAAAGGTTTTATGGTCAGACAAGACTAAGATTGAACTTTTTGGACTGAACTCCAAGCGCTATGTTTGGCTAAAACCAGACACCGCACACCACCCAAAACACACCATACCTACTGTGAAGCATGGTGGTGGCAACATTATGTTGTAGGGATGTTTCTCTTCAGCGGGGACTGGGCAATTGGTCAGGATTGAAGGGAAAATGGATGCTGCCAAGTACACCCAAAAGAACAACGCAGTGGCTTAAGGATAGAAAGGTGAATGTCCTTGAGTGGCCAAGTCAGAGCCCTGACTTAAATCCGATAGAAAATCTGTGGATGGACTTGAAGAGAGCAATCCATCGCCGCTCACCACGGAATTTGACTGAACTCGAACAATCCTGCAAGGAAGAATGGGCAAATATTCTCCAATGTAGGTGTGCAAAGCTAGTAGAGACATATCCAAACAGATTGATGGCTGTAATTGCAGCAAAAGGTGGCTCTACAAAGTATTAAATCAGGGGACTGATGACTTTTCCAACCCTGTTATTCTTGTTTTTCATTTTTTATAAAATTTTCAGAACTGTCGCCTTTTTTTTCATTAGTTTGATGTTGTATCTCTAAATTTGTACATAAAGCTGGAAAAAGTTTTTTTTTTAATGGGTTTTGATTTCAGGCTGTACGACAAATATAGTAACTATTTCAAAGGGGTATGATGACTTTCTATAGACACTGTGTATATATATATTTTATATGTCTTTTAACCCATATCCAACAAGTCTTAATATCCTAGCCAGCATTTCCCTTCACTCTGTGAAGCATTTCCCTGGCTCTTAAGTGCAGTGGCTGAATAGTGATTGACAGTCCCTTTCAGACAGGGTTGAGGAGAAAATCGTTGTTTATCTGTAACATTCCGGGCGGTCTGAAACAGGCAGCAATAGTGTTGTTAGACAGGCTCTTGTTTCTACACTGTAGACGCCGCTTATATTGATGGCCTGTAAATGCCTCCTGTCAAAATAACCCAGATCAGTGTCCTCGCGCACACACAAACACAAACACACACACACACACACACACACGACACACACACACACACACACACACACACACACAGATAAACGACAATGATGGCCCATGCAGACAAAAAGGGAATTGATTTAATGTAAGGGGAGGACGCTGGATCTTTTTGCACGCTTTGCATTAAATTCTGCTGACTTCACCCCTAGCGATGATAACGAACGGCATTGCAGAGAATGTTACAGTAAAGCAATGACCCGGGAGTGTATTGCCAGCTTGGCGATGCAAGGCACCAAATTCCGCCACTGCGCTTTTTTGGGCACTAGGCTTTGTTTGTCTGTGAGCCAGAGTCACTGCCGTAACAAGGACAAGGTGACTCTCACCCCTCCCTCCCCAATCTCTCCTCCCCCCCTCTCTTCACACCTCCATGCTCGGGGGGTGAGTCGTAAATCTCAGCCATCTCGTCGTCTGCCTTTGTTTCCATGACAATGCTCTGCAGCACTCTGCAGTGGGGTTTTCCTTGAAAGGTGGGTCGTGTGTGTGTGTGTGTGTGTGTGTGTGTGTGTGTGTTGGGGGGGGGGGGGGGTCACCCTTTATGCCATTCTCTCTAAATGCCATGAGAGAGAGGACAGACAAAAGGAGCTGCTCCCAATGTTTTTTTTTCTTCTGTTCAGGCTTGTAAGCTAAATTGTAAATAAAATTGGACAATTTATGAGGACACTTGGTGGCTGTAGGGCAAGGTTACTCTATTGTGCACCTTTTCCTGGTCACCTTTACCATGTTATAAGATCCGGTTGCACCTCTGTCACTTCCAATTTCACCCTCTACACACACACACACACACACACACACACAGGTTTGTGCACGGCACTCACATCCAAGCCCATTTGTACATAGATGATGTGGCTCAGTCCTCACTGTACTGGATAACACAACAGTCTGACGTCAGCCCACCTCGGCAACCGTTGCCAAGAGAACGTCTGTCAGTGCTCTGTGCGCCTGTCGCTGTGGTGACAGATGGGCCCTCCCGTCGGAAGCCATCCCTCTGAGCCCAGATCTAGCTCGGGGGAGGAAGGCGAGAACGATGTAACCGCCCACACCCCTCTGGACATCATAATCTCTGCAGTAATGGCCTCCGTTTAGTGTCTGCTGTGTCCACCGCGCTCGCAGACTGACTTCTGTAGCCCTCGGTGGCCTTGGCATAGAGGTTAGACTGTGCTCAGTCAAGGATGTGTCTCTCGATTTCAGCTTGGATCACTTCAATTAAACCCACATTACAGTCTTGTAAAGTGTCTGGTAAAACCTGCTTTTGTTTCCTTGCAGTCAAGTAACATTTGTTGAACGGTATATGGTTCGGTAAAAATGTCAGAATGCACGTGCGCGGGCGATTTTTTGTCTTTTCAAAGATTCAAAGCGCAAACATCTCTGTGGCGTTAGTGTTCATAGACTGAGGGCCGTAGACAGAGCAGTGTTTTTCCTGTCATTCTCTCAGAACAGTATTTGAGAAACCCATCCGCCCGTGTCCCCCTGTGTGTAATTAGAGAGAGAGAGAGCGGACGCTGCATTTCTAACACCACCCGTTAATACAGGGCATCGCACCTACTCAGGAACACCATCCCATCCCATTTCTACCCCTGAACCAGCAATAGAGAGAAATGGGGTTAGCGCACACAGTCAGGTTAGCTAGCCCCGAGAGCCCTGCTATGATTCTACCGTTGCCATTGTACTGGCGTTGGTCCCTTTACAGCTTCACGCCCTTAGCTTCAAGTCATTCTTAAAGAATGGGAAAAGCTAAACCTGGGACCTACCCTATGTCTCTCTCTCTCTGCCTGGCTGTGCCTTTACACACAGCTCCATGTACATTTTTAAAGACTTGGAAAGTGCACACAGAAGACTGTGAATAGTGGGAGAGGGGAGAGGAGAGGCGGCACCACTGCAGACACTATGAAGCTTTAATGGGCCCGCGTAGAGTAGTGTGAGGAGACAGACAGACTGCAGAGACCGATTCGAAATGTAGCTTAGAGGATAATCACAAGTGAACAAATGCTCAGGCGCACTGACAGAGGTGGTGGGGTGGGGTGGGGGGGGTCAAATGGGGTTCAGGATGAGTGTGTGCGTGTGTGTGTGTGGGGGGGGGGGGGGTGCAGGGAGGTATAGATGTGAGAGTGAAAAAAAAGAGATGTGTGTGTGTGGGGGGGGGGGAAGTGGTGTGTGAGAGAGAGACGTGTTGTAGAGGTAGCAGGTCTGTTGGGTGTTACACTAGCTGTTGTTAGTCCGTAAATGAATTCAGATGTTGGAGAGAGAAGAGCTACAGGCAGTAGCTCTGCACAATCCCTCCTAGCCACCCTGAAGGATTGACACACAATACTGGCCCCGTTTTTCAGCTCATATTGGGATCACACATCCCAAATGCCTGCATGTATGCCTGTTCTTACAAACGGAAATAGATGTATGTCTTGTCTTACACTCTTCCACCCTTCCCTGCTTCCAGAGACTGTGCATGAACAACTTGTGAACACACACAAAAACACCCCTTGCTGTAGGATCATGCAGCTGCTTTTTTCCATGCTATTGGTAGGGGAGGGGAGGGTGGGGGAGGGCGAGGGGGAGAGGAGGGGGTCCACAGAGGATCTAGGCTATGTTTCCATTTTAGTCTCCCATTACTCTGTGTTTGTGTGCATGCTGAAGGCTCTAATGATATTCCTGCCATAGTGGGTCACTATTAAAAAGAAACAGATCATTTATGCAGGCATTAATGCAGGCCCCCTGCCTGTCACAACAAGCCTCCGATGGATGAGGGTGCGATGTGTGCGTGTGCCTGCCTGCCTGCCTGCGTGTGTGTGTGTGTGTGTGTGTGTGTGTGTGTGCACCTTGCATGTTTACAAGTGTGCTGGGGTGGGTGGGTGGGTGGAGTAAGTGGGTGGGGGGGGAACGAGAAAGGGAGGGAGGAAGGATGAGCGATACTGAGCGAAGAGGAGGGGGAGGGTGAAGAGAGGAGAGAGAGAGATAGAGAGAGGGAGAGAAAAAAGCAAACGTGATAGGGAGACGGAGAGAAGCACGGACTGCCTCTAGATGCTGGAGCCTTCGACAGCCGAGAGGCGTGCTGAACGGACGCAGGAAGATGGTCTCAGTAAGAGGGGAACTGACGGTTGCCTATAATTTAATGTTCAGTATCTTGGACTCCTTCTCGATGGGTAATATAGCTTTAGAGTTAGCTGATAGCTGCCTCCCTATCTCTCTCTCTCTCTCTCTCTCTCTCTCTCTCTCTCTCTCTCTCTCTCTCATTGACTTTCTTTCTCTCATGCTCTCTTAGTCTCTCTCTCCCTCCCTCTCTCTGACTCCTTTCATCTCTCTCTAACACATACACACTCCCATTATTTTTCTCTTTTCTCTCTCTCTCTTTCTCTCTCTTTCTCTCTCTCCCTCTCCTTCTCTTTCTCTCTCTCCCTCTCTTTATCTCTCTGTCAGTAGGTTAGCCAGGGTCTAGCGAGCGCGGGGCTAGCCCTTGGGGTTGGCCCCTCTTCTCTTGTTCAGCTGCACCAGTCAGCCACGCCACTAATGCAGACAGATTGCGCTGCCCCCCTTTTGACGCCGCGCGCGGGAGCGTGGAATGTGCAAGCGAGGGAACGCGGCAGAGAAAGAGAGAGGGAAGCGAGAACTCGGGCGCAGACGAGCACCACTACGACACTCGTCCTTGTCAGGAGTCCCTCCGTCTCTCCGTCGATGTTTTCTTTTTTGGGGGGGGGTCCTTGCTTTTGCCTGTGGGGAAGGGGGAATATTTACAAGTGTCAGTAACCGTTTCTCTCTCTCTTTCTTTCTTTCTTTCTCTTTCTCTCTCTCCATCTCGACCTGGACACTTCCTCCCAGGGGTGGCACCTGCAAAGAAGAGCCCAAAGCTGGTAAGTCACCAACAATTCCTCCTTATAGCATCCCTCCACCATCCGTCCATCCATCCTCCCCCCCACTTCATTTTCATCCCTTGGTCTTCGGTCCTCAGTGGTGATACGTAGAGTTGGGTGCTGATGTTTGAGGCTGTGGTGGAGCTGTGGTGCTACGGAGAGAGAGAGCTGTGAGGGGGATTCTCTCTTGTCAAACCTCCTGCTGTGGTGGGTGTTGTGTTGTGATGAGGGGCTTTGATTGTACGTGACCTGGGTTCTGATCACGTTCTACTGTTGTTCCGGGTGGTAGCAGGATGAGAATGGAATACATTATTGGGGAAACCCCAGTCTGACTCAATGTGGAGTATGATGTTGATGAGGTGGTGGGTTTTTAAATGAACACTGCTTTTTTTTTTTTTTTGTGTTTAACGGACCCGTTTTTTTTTTTTGCAGGATGATTATTATGATGATGTTGATGAATTTGAACTGCGTTCCAGAAGTGCTCTGTCATATAATGGAGTGGTAGGTGATGATGTTTTGTTGGGTGAATGGGGTGCTGGTGGATAATGGTTTGTTGGTTGATGAAGGTTTGCGGGTTGAGAAGAGGTTGATAATATTGAGAATTGGTTTGACAGTGTTTTGCCGGTTGATAAAGGTGTGTGTGGTGGATAATGCTGTACTAAAATATAATGTTATGCTCTGTGGCTGATAATGTGGCGCTGGTTGATAATGTGGTGCTGGTTGATAATTGTGTGTGGGGGATTATGGTGATGATGATGATGATGATGATAATGCGGTCCTGATAATGTTGTGGGAGGGTTAATGTAAGATTAATATGATGCTGTGCCATTGGTAGGCAGAGCATGGCAGCACCTTAGAGCAGCTGAGATTTGTTTTCACTCCTTCATTCTGTCGACATAAATGAGGTAGAGGGAATGAGGGAGACCAATGGAGGAGGCCATTCTAGAAATACATTGTAGGGAAGATGTCAAATGGTTTAAACAGTTCAGCCAATTTTGATAAGGTCTATGCCCACTGTAATTTCATTTGTGTTCATTGAAAATGAAGGCACCACCGAAAAACAAAGAGTCTTTTGGTCTGCTCAGAGAGAGGTTCCAAATGCATTGGAAAAACACTTAAGCTACATTTGTGGTTCATTGATTATTTCTGTTTTGCAGAAATAGCTGAATGGGATAAATGGTGTATGCATGCATTTGAGCAGGATGCATGACTGATTTGGTATGTTTACAAAGGCTGTTATAGCAATACAGTAGGTGCAGGTAGTTGGTTGTTAGGTGTGAAATCCCATAAAGTCTGCATTGAAGATGCTTCACTTCTCTCCTCTACCCACTTGGTTGTAGGTTGTCCTCTCGGAGGATGGAGGAGAAGTCATGTGATACATTGACTGGACGACTGTCACTCTCTGTTATCCTCACTCTCACTCGTATGAGGGAGTTGTCGGAGCTGTCTCTCTCTTTCTCTCTGAGAGGAATTCTGCTACTGGTTGTGCTCTAAATGTCTCCTCTCCTCATATGCAGTGGGGAATAGGGCCTCTCGTTAATGTATTCAGCTTTGTGTTGAACAAAAGGAATAGGCTATGTACTCTTGTCAGAGGAGCGCTCTCTCTTTCCGTTAGGAGAATTACTTAATTATTGAATTTCTCCATGTGAAGCCAGTGAGGTTTTTTTCCCCCTTTTCTATAAGAAATCTCACAAACAAAGCATCTTAATTATGCCTTTTGTAGTCATGGAGAGTATGTTTCTCCTTGACATCATTGTTTCACTTCGTTGGCTTCACTTCATGATTAAAAAATCTGTGTTTTGACATGTATTTTGGTGTTTTTTCCATGGGACTGATATGTACTCTCATGCCTCACCCCCCCCCCCCCCCCCCCCCCCCCCCCCCCCCCACTTCACCTCAATCTACCTCTCTCTCTATCCCTCCCTCTCTCTATCCCACTCCCCTCCTTCTCGCTCCTGCCCTAACAGCAGTTGGCAAGGAAGGACAGTCAGAACAGCTCCCAGCACAGCGTCTCCAGCCACCGGAGTGCCCACACCGACTCACCCCTGCACCCGTCCCTGGCCCCCCCTCTCAGCGAGAGCGCCGCTCCCCCGGCCCCCTCCCAACCCCTGCCCGGCCTGCCTCCCCAGGACCCCCCGGCCGACGGGACCATTCAGAGGAAACCCGACCCCTTCAAGATCTGGGCCCAGTCCAGGAGCATGTATGAAAGTAGGCGTAAGTAATACATTTTGGTGGCTGGTGCGGGTGCATGGGGATGTGGCTCAGGGGCTCCCCCAGTCCTGACATGCTGGTACTGCAGTCTTGGGGCTGGTGAGCAGCGTTTTGGGGTAAGGGATAACCTGCATGCAAATGTAAGTAGCTTCACCTCATACCAGTATCAGTATTGGTTGTGTGTGTGTGTGTGTGTGTGTGTGTGTGTGTGTGTGTGTGTGTGTGTGTGTGTGTGTGTGTGTGTGTGTGTGTGTGTGTGTGTGTGTGTGTGTGTGTGTGTGTCATGGTGACAGGATAGAGGAGTTGGAGCATCGTAGCAAGTTGACGAGCCACGTAAGCCTTCATCAACCCTGGGTGCTTAACTATCCCACCTGGCCACTTCATAACTACACGCACACACACACACACACAAATGTCCCCCCTCAAACCACAGTATGGCACTTCAGCCCAATTATCTCTCCATGCAGCCATTAGCATGCTTCCGTGCTGCGCTGCTCTTTAAAAAGACTGTTCAAGACAAATGGCCGTATAATTGGCGACGGTGGTGAGGGGAACAGTGGATTGCATATTTCCCCCCAATTGTCTTGTGTGAGGCTAACGTTGGGGGCTAGCCACCCAATTAGCAGGAATATCCCTCAGCTCGCCTGTCAAGTAGTCCTCATAGGAGTAGGAAGAGAAGAGGGGGCTTCTAGGGTCGTGAGATTTTAAATGCCTACTAATTTCTCGGGTGCCCCAGCTCTCATCAAGGTCTTTCATTATTAAGAAGTCTTTAACGAGAGAGCGAGGGGGAGAGCTAGCTAGCTAACCTCAGGTGGTTGAGAGAAGGATGGGTTTGGAATAGGAATGCAAAGGATGGAGAAGGGGGGTGGTTGTGTGTGTTTAGGCTCAGCTCAGCTTTTTACTCAGCACTTGCACATCCCTGTCCTGAGGAGGCGGAGGTTTGGCTGGTTCCTGAAGTCTGTCTGTTGGTTAGTCGCTGCCCAAAGAGGGGGAGGGAGACTGTGAAGGAGGAGAAGGAGAGGGAGAGAGAGAGAGAGATGAAAGAGCAGGTAGAGCCAGAAATTGGAAGAAGGGTACAAAGCAAGAATATAGAGACAGAGAGAATGAGTGAGAGGGAGAGAGAGTAGATAAGTACATAGATAGATAGATAGATAGATAGATAGAGAAAGGGTGGAGAGTGAGGAATGAGAGAGGCGTATCAGGTGTAAATGCTTTACTTCAGCATGGGGCTGTGTTGAGCGTTCAGCAGCCTAAAACCTGCATAGTATCCCCAAGGTGCAGACTTGGCCACTGCACAGGTATTAGTGTGCATCATTACCGCAGTGATGAAGCGCTTGGCTGACTGAGTCTGAGATCAAAGCCATAAACACACAAACCCGTACCTGAGCATGTACACTTGGGAAAACTGCCCATGCTTGATCTTCGTACAGAGGCCATTTTGATTGTTGCCTGATAGCCACCCCACGATCTCTTCTCCCTTCCATAAAATCATCTGCATGTTCATAAGGGTCTTCTGGAGCAAGCCACTGTGCATATTAGAAGATCTTCATTTCATATATGGATCTGCACACACCCAGTTGTTCAGAGATCCCGTTGCTACAGTTAGCCTGTGACCTCCCCCTCTCAGTCTATCAGCACTCACAGTGTGATAGAGAGAGCGATTTGCACGTCTGTTTTAATCGATTCAGTGAGATTGAGATTGGTCTTGGCATCCTCTCTCCTGCTGGGTCTTAGTGGCTTTCGCAGCAAAGGTCTGGGCAGTTACAGAGGGCATCCCTGGGGGGGGCTCCGGACACACAGACATGCACGCAGACACACACACACACACTTCCCCTGAGATCTGACCACCTACAGTGCTACATCAACCATGAGCTGTCAGTCACTACTGTGTCTTAGCAACATGGTGTCTTTCTGACAGCTACCCACACATACATACACACACACACGCACACACACACACACACACACACACACACACACACACACACACACACGCACACACACACACACACACGCACGCACCCACCTTTGATCTCATCTATCCTGGGGGTTCTGAACAGGCATACTGCTGAGATGTCTGCTTAATAATACAACACCAGGTATTGTGCCGACCTGTGTAAATGCTTAAGTGCTGAGTAGAGTTGGGAAAGAGCTCACCTACACTAGTTAATACAGCTAGAAAATGTGTTTGTTAGGGTTAGCTAATTTGCATAACATACATGTATGGACCAATGGCCTAATTTGGAAAATGCAGGTGCACCCATTAAGGCCATGAATCACATCATCAATCCCATCCATCTCCTCTAGTCCTCCTCCACAGTTCCCACTCTCAGGAAATGAAGCTGTGAGTCACAGAGTGTTTCATGTAATGATGAGTGCAGGTGAAGTGACATGGTGGTTGGCTGTGTTGTTGTTGCAGAGCCTGATTTCCAGGAGCAGGACATCTTCCTGTGGAGGAAGGACACAGGCTTTGGCTTCAGGATCCTGGGAGGGAACGAGGCTGGAGAGCCGGTGAGTTCAGGAGCATTCATTCATCCTTATTTTTTTCTATATCACTGTTTTTTTTTGTTTTTTTTTTACATATCTGTATGATTCTTTATTGAATAAGACACATGACCAATGCAGACTTGATAGTCAAAGAGTCGGGTCTTCACAATGTCTGCATTTCAGATCACCTACAGTAACATTCCATGATTAGGTGGTATGAAAGCCTCGCTTGATTTCAAGTAAATGGAACAGATACTGAAACGTGTTCCAAACCTTACGATATATCCTTTTGCCAAATGTATTTCTGGGTTTGAGCTGTTCTGTTGGACGGAGACAAATTATCTGCAGTGTTGGTGCTGTTGGAGGGTTCAGCAGTTCTGCAGCACCACTCTTTATTTCATCTCGTTGGTGCAGCCTCAAACAGGGAAAAGAAATATCTCTCTGACCACTTTTTCTTTCCTTTCTAAAGAGGCCAGGTTGTTTGTTATTTTTGTGAGCTGGTCTGTATACAGCTCTCGTAGAGAGAAATAATGGTACACAGGAGATTTGGACTGGGCTGTGGAGCAGTACTATACAATGTGCTCATGGTTTATAGACCTGTAGACTGAGTCACTTTAATACTGTTCTAAACTACTGGAGTGTTTTGGAGTGTTTGAGTTGATTGCAGCTCACCTAGGGAGGTCAAAGAGCAAATGTCAACTAGGTTATAGGGTCTTTGTTCAGTCGGTAGAATTTTTTTAGTTTTTACTGTCCATCTTATTACTTTATAACACTTCTCTGACAAAGCAGGTAGGGCTTTTACCTCATAGTAATGAACTAACTCACCCCCCCTCTCTCTCTTCCTCCTCAGATCTACATAGGACATATAGTGAAGTTCGGGGCGGCTGACGAGGACGGGCGACTGCGCTCGGGCGACGAGCTCATCTGCGTGGACGGCACGGCGGTGGTGGGCAAGTCTCACCAGCTGGTGGTGCAGCTGATGCAGCAGGCGGCCAAGCAGGGCCACGTCAACCTCACCGTCCGACGCAAGACCGGCTTCGGAGGTGAGGCCAGGGAAGGTCAGGGAGGGGGGAAAGGGGAGGCTGCGACCGGATATTTACATGACAGGTTTGTTATTTAGCAGACACTCCTGCTGGACCTAGAGGGACTTGCAGATAGTGTATTCTAATTAGGAAGATGATTCAAATGTATAGTATGAGTGTTAGTGAATGTGTGTATAGTATATAAGAGGCGTGGGAGGCATGTTCCGTAGGGTGACTTGAGAGTAAGAGATACAACTCTCGGGAAACTATGCTGACTGTGTTGGCCAAATGCTGCATTGTATTCAATATATTCAACCTACTTATTTTTTGGGACACTGCTTTTTTTCCCTTGATTTAAAATTCAGAATGAAATGCTTCATTATCTCGATAGAATCCCGAGTTGCCCAGAACATCTAAGTATTCCTCTTTAACCAAACCATCTAATTTGAACCCCCACCACCAAGCTAATGTAACAGACCAACCATACGCTATTCACTCCTGCCTCCGCCACTCTCCGCCCGGGCCTCCATTAGTCTTCATCAAGGCCCATAAAGAGCCCTCGGACCTGGCTGGTATTTGGCAGGGTCAGCTCCCCCACTAGCTCTTTAACAGTCCGGGAGTGTGCAGGAAACGTTTGTCAGAGCCGGCAAACGTCCTCCCAACTGCGTCGCTGCCCTTCAGCGGAATAAATAACAGCCCATAAACATGATGGAGAGGGTCCTAACCTTCTCTCTGATGAGAATGCTCCCAACAGAGAGCATCACGTAGGGAGAGAGAGAGAGAGAGAGAGAGAGAGAGAGAGAGAGATGTGGATATTAGGCGGTCGCACTTCGTCACAGTACATGAAGTTTAACGGAAGTGTTTGAGCATGTGATGCAACACTAGAGCCATATCTTTAGATGTGTTTTGGAGGGAAACAGATCAAAGGTTTGTGGTTGGTGGTAAAGAGAGAGGGCGTTCCCCCTAGACCGGCTCCCTCTTATCAGTGAAATCATTATGCCTGCATAGGGGGAGCCAGAAGTGCTGGTGTCTGTGTCGATTAGGCAAATGTTTCATTTTAACAGGTCAGGGATTTAGAATACATGGTGTTCTTGTGGAGAAGCTGTGTTCATGTGTAGGGAAGAGTTTGTTTTGTGTCAGTCTGACAGTGCTTTGTGCCTGTGTCTCCCGTTCCTCCCTCCTCTTCCCTCGTTCTTTATTTTTCTCTCCTCCAATTGTTTCAATTTGTCTTCCTGCTGTTCCTCCTCCCTGACCTGTCCTCGCCTTCTTTTCCATTTGACTTCTCTTCCTGCCTTTCCCTCCTCCATCATCTCCTCGCCATCCTCTTTTTCCACCGTTCCCTCCTTCATTACGTCAGACCTCAACCCCTCTTTCCCCATCATTTTCCCTCCCCCTCCTATCTAACCCTCCATCCTTCTTCACCCCCCACCCCCCTTCTTTGAGGGCAACAATGGAAATAAATATGTTCACTGGTTGGTTATGGTTGTAGCAACTTTATGTATTTTTGAAAATGTCAAATAAAATGCACTCATTCATTCATTCATTCCTCCTCAGCGTCTAAAGGAGAAGGTGAGGTGCCACCCTCCCCGGCCTCGTCCCACCACAGCAGTACCCAGGCCCCCTCCCTGACGGAGGGCAAGCGGACCCCGCAGGGAAGCCAGAACTCCCTCAACACTGTTAGCTCTGGCAGCGGCTCCACCAGCGGCATCGGCAGCGGCGGTGGCGGGGGTGGGGGCAGTGGCAGCGCCATGGTGCCAGCCGCCCTGCAGCCCTACGACGTGGAGATCCGCCGCGGCGAGAACGAAGGCTTCGGTTTTGTGATCGTGTCGTCCGTGTCGCGGCCAGAGGCCGGGACCACCTTCGGTAAGACCCCCCCCAGTCTTTACTGGACTTAAATGCGTGTAACATGGTTCCCATTGACATGCAGGAATGCATACTCACAAACAAGACCCATATTTTGTAGTCTATTTGAGTGTATATAGTAACTCAATGCAGAAAGCATACAGATAATCAATAAAGTCGCCCCTCAAGATATCGTACAACACACTTTAATCACTGAGAGCCTGTCCCTTACTATCCCCATTTGTCACATGACTGTTTCTCTGTCCTCTTCTATGCAAATGATTCGCTGAATAATGGCATGGAATGAAGAGCGCTATTTCTGGTGCTCTCAGATCAATAGCCGTGCTCTCAGTCCTCTCGGATGCGGTGCTTTACTTCTGCCCTCTCTCTCTGCTGTCCTCTCTCATTCTGTCAAGATGAGAGACACTGAAACCCTCTCTCTCTCCACACAGCTGTAATATTCATACGACACGTTCATTATTGATTGCAGAGTGAGAGCCTCTTACATAACGCACTTCAATTATTCACATGCACTTAAATGGCTCTGATTAGCAGGTTCTAACTGTTATAATGAGGGCTTAATAATGTAGAAGAAGTGTTTGGTAGAAGTTGGATTATATGAAGAAGAATTGTGTTGGAGCCTATGGTACTGTACTGGCCCGGCTCCAAGTAATTAACCCTCTATCCACTGATTTAGGATCAGATTGCCCTACTCTCAGTCCTAAACTTAATCATTAGTGGAATTATGCAAGTTTGACCTATTCTGACTGGCAGGACCTTTTCACACATTTATTCACCTCTTTACGTCACTGTGCATGCCCTGTTTTCTGCCTTCTGGTGTTATTGCTGTGCAGTATGCGCTTTGCCCTACCTGCTACAGGGAGCCCCTCTACCCTCACTGCCCACTGAACCCTAATGTGTTTTGGGGCCACTCTCTCAGATCGGTCCTAGGCTTCTCTCGGGCCTCCTGGATCTTCTGGTGCTAAAAGTGGACTTATAGTGCTTAACTCGACTTGTTTCGCCCAACAAACTAGCAAAGTGCGTTTTTCAAGTACAAACAATGGAAAACGTTGGCCCAGTTTAAAGCCTTTTCTTCCAAACTTCCAAGCCTCTCATCAAGGAGAAAAACATTGGTCATTGGTCAGTAGGGAAATTATTCATTTGGATCAGAACATCAAATCATACGCTGATCAGATACAGATCAAAGTGACTCTGGGAGACGGATAGTTGCCAACGAGCATCTACCCAACCCACCCACCCCCACCCCCCCATCCCTCCTCTCCCTCCGCTCGTTAGACAAACTCATCCTTCTGCTCTAAAAAACCAACAAAGCCCATAGCCTCTTATGTACCCTCTAGAAGCCTAGTCTGCAGAGCACAGCTCAATAAGATCAACCTCACTGATCTATTAGACTCCACTGACAGGGGAGGGAAGTGACAGTTAGTTCTTTGTGTTGTAGTTGAAAGAATGAGGGTGTATAGAGATGGGTACTAGAGATAAATGAATAGAGATGGGTGGAGCGATAGATACATGAATAGAGATGGACAGATACAGAGAGATTGGCGTGCATGCACTCTATTTCTCCTTAATGAGCGAAGGCATGCTCCAGTACTCTCTCTCGCGCGCTCTCTCTCTCTCTCTCTCTATCTCTCTCTTTCTCTCTCTCTTTCTCTCTATCTCTCTCTCTCTCTCTCTGTCTTTGTGAGGGAGGAGAGAGTGGGAGGAAAGAACCCCAGGGTATGAGCGGAGATGTTGGCACTGATGTATACGTTTGTAAATCTACGCTGCAGGTGTCTGTGTAGTCATCTCCGCTGCCATTGGTTGACAGAAGTCTCTTTGTTATTAGGTTCCTGCTGTACAGTTTGAGATTTAATCATGGAAATAGAGTAACATATCCTTTAAGAGAGAGAGAGAGAGTCAGTGACACATTGAGAACATATGCTGTGACACTTTATCTTTACTCTTTTATTTGAATGGAGGATTTAAAGTATGTGTAGAGAGTGAAGGCATATTTCTTCAGGGTTCTGCGCTCCAAATGTCCCGTCAATCTTGGCCAACCCTTTCCATTTGTACTCTGGCAGAATTTCAGGCAGCCTCTGTCTGGTGGCACTTTGGCTTGGTGGCTTTGGTGAATTAACCCTTAACCTGCTGTCTTCCTTTCTCTCTCTTCCCCTCCTCCTCCTCCTCCCTCACTTTTCCACCCTTTCTTCCTCCCCTCCTTCCCTTTCTCTTAAAATCCCAATATTGTCACAACACACAAACTCTGAATCACACAAACGTGACTCGCTCATGATGAACAGCTGGAAATGCTTGTGTGGCCATGCCTCACAAAATAGGGCGCATCATTGAGGGGAGCCCTGCGGACCGCTGTGGGAAGCTGAAGGTGGGCGACCGCATCCTGGCCGTCAACAGCTGCTCCATCACCAACAAGTCCCACTCGGACATCGTCAACCTGATCAAGGAGGCCGGGAATACCGTCACGCTAAGGATCATTCCCGGAGATGGTGAGTTGGGATTCTACTCCGAGTTTCACATCCACCTCTTTATCCATATACCAGATACTTGAAATACTTTGAGCATTTGCTGGAGCCTGTCGAGAGTTTCAGATGGGCGGGGTTTGCACATGGGACTATTCCATTGGTTCCATTGTGTCAGGCAAACTTAAATGATTATAAAAATCCATATAGTATGGAGAAAGTATCCATATATAATGATTTCAGTATTCTAGGATTATACATTTCATGCACTAGGTGCTATCTGCATCATAGCAGAATTTTGTTATTGCACGATCTGTTATGTAAAGCCTCGAGTTCTCTCTGTTCCTGCCAGTCTGATTCAAACTCCCTGCAATGTCTCTTCAGAGCTGCTGCTTTGGGATGTGAGGGAACGTTCCCTTTCCTGTGCACTCGTTCTCCTCTCACATCCCTTTAAAGCATGCAAGAGTAATTCAGCTGTCAGAGGCTGTCAAAAAGTGTGTGTGTGTGTGTGTGTGTGTGTGTGTGTGTGTGTGTGTGTGCATGTGTGTGTGTGTGTGCAAATCTGTGGTGTGTGTGTTTGTGTGTGTGTGCGCAAGTCTGTGGTGTGTGTGTGTGTGTGTGTGATAGCAAGTCTGTGGTGTGTGTGTGTGTGTGTGTGTGTGTGTGTGTGCGCGCGCACATGAGAGAGAGTATTTGTTTGTGTGTGGGGTGAATGTGTGCATGTTAGATCACGTGTGTGTGTGTGAGGCTAAGAGATGTCGCTACACTGCATTGACAGATCACCCTGGCATGGTTCACAAATGCTGTTTAATTAAGTTGGGGGGGAAATGCAGCGCGGGAGCCAGAGCAATACTCTTTGTCAACCTGCAGGTTGGAGAAATCGAGCTGTTAGTCGGTGGTTGCTGTTTTTCGGGCTGTTTTTTTATGGATGAAAGCTTCTCTGTGAAGTGCAGTAGATGAGAACACTGAGCCCAAATTGTTCTGCCAAGAAGACAGAGAGAGAAAGTGAGGGAGATGGATTATACAGGTGTGTGCGTGAGTGTGTGTGTGTGTGCGTGAGTGCGAGTGATAAGGGTGTGGTTTGTGTCTTTTATCTTCGGCTGAGTATCTTTTTCCTGTGTGTGTGTGTGTGTGTGTGTGTGTGTGTGTGTGTGTGTGTGTGTGTGTGTGTGTGTGTGTGTGTGTGTGTGTGTGTGTGCATGCATGCATGCATGTGCAAGTTTGTGTGTGTGTGTGTGTGCATGCATGCATGCGTGTGTGTGTGTGCATGTGTGTGTGTGAATGAGTGTGCCAGCTGGTGTGTATCCAAGGCCAAGTCGTCTCCTGCTGTTGAGCGCAGCTCTCCTAGGGAGGCGGAGGGAGATTTTAATGAGTAGGCTGATACTCACATCACTGCAGGGAGACGCAGCTCTGATCCCAGGCTGCTGTAATGTCTAATGCTTTACCAACCAAAGGCCTCATCAGGGCCAAACAACACCTCATTCGATCCCATGCAGTGTCGAGAAACAGTGGTAAGCGAGATTGTGTGACCCCCGTACACAGCCCTCCTGGGGGTCGTACTACTGTATGCTCTTCCTCTGTTGAATTCTTCATTTAAATTGTCGTCGTCGTCGTCGTCCCCCCTTCCATTCACACGCTAGGAAATATTGCTGAGGCGGGAGACAGATCAGGGGGACAGCTCAGTGCTTTTCTGTGTGACCTGAATGTTTCAAGGGGAAAAAAAGAAAAAAAAACACACACAGAGGCAGCGAGCGGGCACTGGAGTGGAAGGAGGGAGAAAAGGGGAGGGTGGAGATAGGGATGGATAGAAAAGGGGAGGGAGGGGGAGGGTGAATAGGTGAATAACAGAGAGAAGGATGGAGGGAGGGATGGATGGATGGAGGTAGGGATGTCAAGAGAAGGATGGAGTGAGGGAAGGAAGAGGCAGAGGAATAGATGAAGAGGAGAGAGAGAGAGAGAGAGAGGGAGAGGGAGAGGGGAGAGGAGGGGAGAGAAGATGTGAGGATGTTTCCTGGGCTACAGATGACACCAGCATCTCTTCCGAGAAAGAACAAAAAAAACAGGTCTATTTTAAGACATTGAGATGCTTGGGCCAAGCACACATCAAACCTCGGATCTGTACAACCGCTGACTACCCAGCAGCCTGGAAGTAAACCCACCCTCTGCACACTGCCCTCTGATTGGCCAGGCCAGTGTCTCAGGGGCCGTGAGCGAAACGGAGAGTTAAGCCAATGGGATCCAAGGGGACTAGAGGGGGAGTAATGGGTAGATGAAAGGCGGAATTGACCGCAGTCAGGGGTGATTGTGAGCGGAATAGAGAGTAGGGTGCTAGGATTAAGGTAGGGGCTGATAGTTAGAGCTAGAGATTATGGTAGTTGGGAGTCATAGATTTCTATGTCTGGAGAGGAGGACGAGTTCAAATGAGGGATGGTTCTTGAGTGAATGCCAAGGGTGTGTGTGTGTGTGTGTGTGTGCGTGTGTGTGTGTGTGTGTGTGTGTGTGTGTGTGTGTGTAGTGGGTCATTGAATGAATAGCACCATATTCCAGTTGAATCAGAATTCCTTGGTAGGATAAAAGGCTAGGCTTTAATATTGCCCAGGCTGAGGGTTTTGTGTGATATACATTCATTATGGCTTGTGAAAGTATTGTTTTGTCATACTGCTCTCGGGCTCTGTTCCAGCCCTGTGTTGTGTGAATTTTCCCCAAGGGGTTTGCCTGGTCTGCTTCGAGCTCCAGTGACCTGATGTGTCTCCTTTCTCTCTCTCTCTCGACAGAGTCATCCAACGCAACACTGCTCACCAACGCTGAGAAAATCGCCACCATAACAACCACTCACACACCCCAGCAACAGGCTGCACCTGAGCCCAGGTGAGAGGGATTGTGGGATTTGGAGTCTGAGACACTGTAGTCCTTATAGATGGTGGAACATTTTCTGAAAGCGGAAGGGAATAGTCAATGATTTATGTTATGTTGTTGATTTATAATTTTTTTTTGTAATCTATCTTTTCCCCCCCAGAAACAACACCAAACCAAAACAGGAGTCTTTTGAGTTCAAGGCCCCGCAACCCCCTCCTCCTCCAGCCACAACACAACCTCCAGCCCAGGTAAGGACTATCAATCAATCAGCCAATCAGTGCATCTATACTGTGAACCAGGAGCAATGTTGTGTTTCAGCTCATTTATTGAATAGATAAAGTTAGAGTTCCTTTAATGTAGGCATCAATGCCTTCTAGCCAAACTTCCCACAACAATATGTAGTTCCTATAAGTCAATCTGACACTAGCTAGGTCCTTATTTTGATACCATTGATCCTGGGCAGAGCGTGGATGTAGAGGGAGGGGGTTGTGCTTGTCACTGTGTCCTTGTCGGACCTGTGCCCTCTCTGTGTCCTCTCCCTACCCTCCATAGACAACCCCCAGAGCCCAATTCATCAATTATTCAACACACACCCAATCTGGAGCTCCTATCATCTAGGTGTGACTTTCCTGAAGGTGGCATTCGTCCCCTACGCTGAAATATGAGCCCCTTCACCACACACACACACGCACACGCACACATACACACTGTCAAGTTCAGCCACCACTGAACGCTGAATAACCAGACTGACCTTGGGGTGTGTGTGCGTGCGTGCGTGCGTGTTTGTGTGTTTGTTTTTCTCTGTCTGTGTACTAGGATGCTGAGTTCTACTCAGTGGATCTGGAGAGAGACAACAAAGGCTTTGGGTTCAGTCTGAGAGGGGGACGGGAGTACAACATGGACCTGTACGTGCTGAGGCTAGCCGAGGACGGGGCAGCCGTACGCAACGGGAAGATGAGGGTACGTAAGAGCCTCTATACGGCTATAAGGTGGCATAAACCAGTTTTTGACAATACCTGATACCATGATATCCACCTCAATATATTCACAGACAATGCAGGGCATTTAGCTCATCCATATCCATACATGAATCGTAATACAGCAGGACAGACCTACAGATACTTCTGCTAATGCATTGTGGCTTCAATCAGCCTTCTTCAGAGTTGTATTCTATGAGTGTATGAGCTGACAGATGATATTTACTCCCAACTCTCACTGATGGGTGAAAACGTGATGTACAGTTATGGTCAGAAGTTTACATACACTTGTAAAGAACATGTATGTCATGGCAGTCTTGAGTTTCCAATCACTTCTACAACTCTTATTTTTCTGTGATGGATTGATTGGAGCACATACTTCTTTGTCACAAAAAACATTCATGAAGTTTGGTTCTTTTATGAATTTATTATAGGTCTTCTGAAAATGTGACAAAATCTGCTGGGTCAAAAATATACATACAGCACCTTGAATTATCGATTTTGGTGATGTAGAAAGTTGTGTCAATCAAATTTGCTTTGTGGCATGGCCTCTTAACTTCTTATGAGTGATTATGATTGACTACAGCTGGTGACTTATTTCAGCCCATTTAAATAGGGCTCGTTTGATACACTCATTACACTCAGCCAAAAACGCTACAATGGGAAAGTCTAAGGAGCTCAGCACGGATCTGAAAAAGTATTCTGGCAACTGAAGTATAATATTCACATAATGACGAATGCAAAATGAGAACATATCTCATTTAGTGAAATGCTTCATCACACACAATGCCCCAAGAGACAGTATCTAGGGTAATTGTTTCCATGGTAATTGTTCCATGGATATGTAAATTCAACATACATATGCTCCTCAAGCTGTCACATAGCTGTGCGTTTAACCTTTATTTTGATTAATTACATAAATCCATAAGCTCTTTCCAATACAACGTCAATTCCCCTCCCCGGGACGAAGATTGCAAGGGTTAATTGTTTTTATTTAATTCATTTGTGGATTTGTGATGTATGTAAATAAGATGTTATTAGCACACGTCTCTGTCAGAGAGCTGCTGTGTGTGTGTGTGTGTGTGTGTGTGTGTGTGTGTGTGTGTGTGTGTGAGACTGTTCAGAACGGGACCTTGTTAGATGAGATATTAATAGGCCCAGTTTCTATGAGGCGGGGAGGTGTCAGTAGGAGACCCATTTCTGTAGGAGCGGAATTCCCCCGACGGAGAGAACACTGACAGATAACTTGAGGCGTGGAAGAAAAAAGAGAATAGAACAGTCTTTCTCTCTCTCTCTCTCTCTCTCGCTACATGCACCAGACTTATAGTACTGTTCTTTGACACAATTTTCCCCTCTAAAATTTTTTGATTTTCAAGAATTGTTTCTAGGGCAGTTGTGCGAGAAATTGTTGTTCTTTGTTCACTCTGATCTTGTCTCTCTCTCTTTCTTCTGTATCCCTTTTTTCCCCACCCCTTTGCTCCCTTTCCCCCCTCCTCCTATATCCCTTTCCCACCATCCTCAATTCTCTACTCTCTCTGACTCATCCTCTGTCTCCCTCTCTCTTCACCCTGTCTCCTCTTTCATCTCCCTCTGTCTCCCCCCCCCCCCCCCCCCCCCCATTCTCTCCCTCAGGTCGGAGATGAGATCCTGGAGATTAACGGCGAGACCACCAAAGGCATGAAACACGCACGCGCCATAGAACTGATCAAAAACGGCGGGCGCCGCGCCCACCTGGTCCTCAAGAGGGGAGATGGCTCAGTGCCGGAATATGGTGGGTCAATCTACGAAAACATTCCCTTTTCCCCCGTCTTCACCCCCTGAGAGAGCCCAGGAGGGGGGGCTGGGGGCGGGGCGGGGTGGGCTAAGAGGACACCCCTCGCTTGTCCTGTCCTGTCCTGTGGGCACTCCGGGGTCACCTCTTGGCTACCACTGTCCCACTGGGTGTGTATGTGGGTGCTTCCGTGGGTCCTGTCACCTCTGCTGTCACCTGCTGCTCTCAGCTGATGTCACCTTTCACCTTCTGGCTGGGGCTCACTGAGCAGGGGGGCTTGGGTAACTGCAAGGCATTCTGGGACTCCGCGAGGAAGGGTTCTTCTATCCTCTGTGCCACATGAAAATAAAACACACCAAGAATACAAGAGGAGAAAAAAACTGAAAAGATTAATGTGTCTAAATGTGGATATATGTTTATTGATTCTCAGAGTCCTTACTGAATGCTATTTTTAGGGGTGGGGGAAAAAAGGAAACTTGATCTATTGTATCCAGTGGTAATCTCGTAAATGCTCTCTGGTTTCGATGGCATCTCCAATGAGGATTTGGTAATGGCATAATGAACATATTTATAATATTTATTGAAGGTGAATGTAAGCTACTGAGTTTAAGGTCTTGAGTTGAGACTGTATTCAAATGAGAACATTCTAATACATTTTTGACCATTTCAATGGGAAATCTCACAATATTATGTGTGACTTTATTATCACAAATCCATGGCTATATTCTCACCCACTGTAAATGTCATTGGACAACCGTGATTCTGGAGACTCCATCCATCCCCTGACAATACTCCATCACTCCACCGATAGACATTTTTGTAACAAAAAAACAAGCAGACATTTTTACAAGTATTTTTGTTGATGTACAGAGCCATGAATCAACCCACATATTAATCCGAAAAAAGTCTATTGCTGCATGAAATTGTCAAAGTGTAATTCCCAAATGATTTTCTTTTTTTGCTTTGTCCATTTTCCATAATATTTATGGAATGTTTCATTTGTAGGTGTATTGATTTGTTGATCTATAGTCACAAGTCATTTTAATGCATTATTGTTTTGTTTTTTTGGGGGTGGGGGATTATTGCCCGTCTGAAAAAAACTCATTCATGTAATTTGTTGCGCTAAGAATGTGCTATGTCTCTCCTGCACCAATATGACATCTCTGTGAGGTTGTATATTTTTTACCATTTTTGTAACTTTTAGTTTCCACCCTTTGACATATTCACTAGTGTTACTTTTTTCTGTTGGCAATGTAAACGGCTTCATACGGTGTTGTGTGTGCATCTCGCTGTCTCTATGGGGTTTGGGTCTCTGCTGCTGCTGCTGGTGAGTGAGGTGTGGGTGTGGGTGTGGGTGTGGGTGTGGGTGTGTGTGTGTGTGCACAAATGTGCATGTGTGTATGTGCTGGGTTCCAGGACTTTCTCTGTAACTGATGTTTTTTTCACTCAAGGGTGGGGTAATTTCCTGGACTGTCTCTTTCTCTGAATGATTACATGATCAAATAAACACCTTTTCCATTAAAAAAATAAACACAGACAATAATTCTTCTTTCTTTTGCCTGTTGTTTTTAAGATCTAAACATGCTTTTCTCTTTTTTCTCTTTTTCATCTATCCTTCTTATTTTGCTGGGCTCTTCCTTCCTTCAGGGACGGTCGCTCCCCATCTCACTGCATGTATGGGAAATGACAAGATGGGAGAGCCTAATTTCTACCTAACGGGCCAAAATCAGACCACGGTTTGTAGCTGTCCTCTCCTCCGTCCCCTCCGGTGTCTCACTCTCTCTCTCTCTCTCTCTTTCTATCCGTGTGCTGTGCCCTCAACTCACCCGTGCCGTGCTCTGCTCCATGCATACGAATCCATTCACCCAGAATTGCATTGCCAATACCGCCACCGCTGTTGTCATGCTGACCAGTAGGAATGGATTCATGCATCCCGCCGCAGCATCGCATTCAAGCCTCTGGGCTCGCCGTGTCCTCTGCTGAAATGCAACATTATAAGTTCTGCTCATGTCACGCTATTTTGGTGATACTGGATGTTGGGTATTTAGTTTAGTAACTGTAGTTGTCTCTCCTAGACTTTTTCCCTTGCAGCTTTAACAGGTATCTGTACCTCATCCCTCAGTTACAGTAGAGTTAGTACAGCTTGACTTTAGTAGAGTTCCTTAGGCGTAGTTTTTAGAACCTGTTTAGTGATGCTTGAATGACCATCCATTTGTTTATTCACTGACCAGATGAGATGGTTGTCAGGGACATTTGGAGTGGAAATGACTTATCTGTGTAAACTTTGTAGTCTCCCCAAACTACTTAGGCTAGAGCACCTTGCTGCCTCCATAGTATTTAGTAGACATGAACATTTATACTGAATGCAACTTGTCATCACATACAAACTATATATGTGTTCCTAAAACTATTCAACTTATGGTTTAAAACTCTTAAGCACTTACACTTACACAAAACATTTTAAACCCCACCAAGTTCCAAACATTCATACATTATTTGACATCATTACTCAGTTCTCAGTTCTCAGAACTCATCTGTTTTTTTTTTTGGTTGCATTAAACATTTACTGCTCCTTCGCAGACGTCACAAGAGCATGAGAGAGCATGAATTAGTCATGGCAAATTAACTCAATCAGCATCATCAACAACACCAGCACGTGCTCTAACGAACCATTGGCCAAACCATGGTTCAACCATCGGTCCTGCTCAGCTACATAACCGCAAAATAAACCCTGGGGTCCTTGGGGAGAGCTTTGTTGTGGGTAAAGTCTCTGGGTAAAGCTTTGGCTGCTTCACAAATGCTTATTGTACATGTTTCTTGTTCATACATAGTAATACTTTACTATCCGCTGTAGCTCTGCAACCAACTAGAGACGTTTTAGCTGTGTTTGTTTGCTGATATTAACATTAGAATTGGCTCCATTAGCAATGTTAACAGCTTGGTCATTGCTCTAGGTTGTCTGGCCAATGCAGTGTGTCTCATCCCCAACCCCTTGTATGTCATGTTATGTTCCAGGCAATGGCATCGACGGCGCCAACCCTGCCTCAGGGGTACAAAACGCTTCGGAAGTGAGCACCCTGCCCCCCAACAGCCGCGCCAACGCACCATTGGAGTCCAGCTACCCACCAGACCCTCACCAACCATCCCAGAGCAAGGAGACCAAGAAGGAACCGCACAGCCGGCGCTCGGGCGGCCACCACCATTCAAACCACCGCCACCACTCCCCCGACAAGAAGAGCAAGGGTAAGCGCAAGGGCAAGGGGGGCAAGTCCACGGAGACCGGGGGCAACTCCAAGCTGTTCAAGAAGAAGGGCGAGAAAGGCAAGAGGTCGAGCGGGGAGAAGGACGGCACCCACCACCACAATAGCAGCAGCCACCAAAGCAGCGGGCAGCATCGGAGACACCGTTCCGCAGACAAAGGACGCAGTCGCGCCCGGAGCGCCGAAAACACCCTGGACAGCCGCGGCGGCGGACACGGGCGCAGGCATGGACGCTCCCCAGAGAGACAACATCGCCATCACCGCCCCTCTCCCCGCCGACACCGTTCACCGTACCGTTCACCATACCACTCCCCCAACCGCCGTAGCTCCCCGCACCGCTCACAACCTCATCCCTCCCCCACACGCCGTCGCACACAGTCATCAGACCCCTACCGCGACACCCAGGCCTCCCCAGACAGGCAAGGGGGCCGTGGCATCTGGAAGCCCAACGGGGATGTGGCAGTACTGAGGGAGCCCCCGGGCGCTGCTAAGTCCAGAGCCCTGGCAGAAGACAACGTGCTCCGGGAGCTTCCAGCCATGGACCATCTCAACAGGGAGTCGACACTGTTTGGGGAGGACAGCCTGTTGCTGAGGGCCTCCTCCATGGAGAGGACCTACCAAGGAGACAGTTTGCTGAGCAAGGCTGCCAAGGCCCAGCGGGGAGCCTTCGGAGGGGAGACTCTGCCCAGAGTCCGCACTCCCGACTCCGACAGTGCCTACAAGAGGTACAGCTCGCTGCTGAGGGGACGCTCACCTGAGAGGGGGGACAGAGAGGGGCGCTACGTCAACAGGGAGGAGTCCCCGGACCCCCGCTACAGAGCCAGGAGCCTGGGTCGGGATATCTCCCCGGTCAGGAGCTTCAGACAGGAGGAAGAGGAGCAGGAGGAAGAGGATGAAGAAGAGGTAGCAGCATCCAGGCTGAGGGAGTACTACAGCACACTCAAGTCCAATGCCAGCCGCGCCTCCAAGGCCACCCTCCCGGAACCCAAGAAGAAGACCTACAAGGAGAGCCCCAAAGATCTGAGCATCTGATTGGATGTCTGTGGACCATTCACAGTCCCCCACCCACACTGCACCACACCACGGTTCACCCCCAGCACCTCTGCTCTTCACCTGCGGAACACACACACACACACACACACAGAGACCCTGGAAGAACCTAAGTTATTGATTATAAGACATTCCTGCGTTCCTAACTACACAGTGATTCCAAAACAACTTTTAAAAGCAGAAGTATGATTTTTTTTGTTTGGGTCGGTTTTATGTTCATTGGTTAAAACATTCTACATCTGACTTTTACAGAAAATGTAAAACCATAAAAAACAATGATGTGCCTAACAGTTCCATTAACAATAGTTTTTTTTTCCCTGTTTGATATGAGACTGGCATTTTCTCCGCCGCCAGTGTGTACTTTTCCACAGAGAGCCCATGGAAGCACCATACTGTACACAGCCGCCATGACTGGTGCTCACACAGATGCTGTGCATGTCTTTAAGGTTTTAATGTCTTCTCTCTCTTTTTTCTTTCTTTCTTTCTTTCTTTCTTTCTCTCCCCCAGTGCAACTGTTTTTTAGACATTGGACCAGACTATAGCACAAGCCTGCATTTGTTTGTATATTTTTGACAGTTTGCAGTATGTGTACATTCAGAGGTGATCATTTTAAAAAGAATGAAGGGAAATTAAAAGTTAAAACTATGATGATGATGATGATGATGTTAAAATAAAAATAATATATTAAACATGTATACTGGAGTGTCCCTGTTTTCCGTATTTTGTGTTTGCATTGATCATCATGGAAATAAGAAATGTGGTGTGTGTGTATGCGGTGTACACTACTGTCAAAAACTGATAAACAAAGATGATGGTGCAAAGGTCTTCAGTTGTTTTCTTTTGAGCAAGAAACGTGTCCAGAAAATGAAGACTTTGAAAGTGACAAGAACAAAGTGTTTTCTATCCCTCCAGTAGTTCAAAGGCAGTATGAGAAAGAAAGTCCCCAAGCTTAGAACCCCCCCCCGCCCCCACCACCACCACCACCACCACCTTTCTCTCTCTCCCTCCTTCCCCCTCAGCCCTCTTTATAGTCCTGTGTGGTCTCTTTCCCCTGTGTTCTTGAAATAAAAGAGAAAAGAATTACTTTGTCCCCAGATGTCAAGACAATGACAGGAGACAGCGTGGATTGGGCAACCGGGGGCCATGTTCCCTTCCTCCCAGATGACAGAGGTGAAAGACGGACACAGAGGCCAGTCTGACGACCTGTGGATGAGGACATTCATGAGAGAGTCACTTCACAGCTGTCAGCATCTGCCTTGGCACAGTGAAATAATAACACCAGTAACAACAGGTGAAATGTCGGCTTATTGTCTTTATGAATAGAGAGTATGGAGAAGGAAGAGGGATGTCTGTGGTGCTACCTCTTTGAGAATATGTTTGCCTATAGCATATGCAGTATGAGCTGTGAATTGCATTACCAGTGAAATGGTCATTATCCCCTTACCACAATGCTGTGAATGTTTGGATTTAGAGGTTCTCATATATGTTCAAGCTAAATAGGCTTCTCAGTGTTAGGCTCAGGGTGTTCTGTTCTGGAAAATATAATGGTAATGAGTCTACAAGGAATTTGTGGTGGAATACCCATAATCACATGTACATTATAGGCCCTTAGACACACGCGCACACACACAGTGGGTATCTATGTGCAGCTGGTGAGAGAACGTTAAACTGAGCTCTGAAATGCCATAGTGAGCCTCCTGATCTCAGTGATGTCATGATGTGTGAAGTGAACCTCGGGATGCCTGTAAAGTCTCCTCTCCTCATTAGTAAATAGCACAGTACTTTACTGCACGCCAACAAACTTGAGGATGTTGTATAGATTGAATACATGTCTCTGGAGTATACAGTATGTCCTACAGCAATGCTGCAGTGTAGAGATATAGAAGGAACAGATGCCTTTTGTTTGTGAGCTCCCTCTCGCTCCCTCCCTCATCCAGTGAAGGGGAATCAAGACCTAAATAATGGATTTAATCCAGTTTCCTCCACCAAAACACTCTCTCTCTCTCTTTCTTTCTTTCTTTCAAATATAGAACCTTAATCCTTGTATTGCTCACACGACCCAGTGATGATGAACAACCAATGACCGGTGACATTTCATCATCCCAGTAAAGAGTATGAGGGGGTCATAAAATCAATGATAAGGACATCACAGCGCATGAAGGCAGTGGTAACATCAGAATTAGGGCTCTTCCACCAGCTCAGGGGCTCTTTGGCCTTGGATCCCCTGTTCTGTTGTCGCCATGGTAACACTATAACGGTTCCGTCGTGTTGAGTCAAACCTGACTCGACCTAAGATGACAACCCTGTTCTTTTTAGGGAGGAATGCACGCAAGGCAGAAAACAAAGTCAAGTTTGGTGCAATGATTTGAGTTATTTTTGGCCAAGTGTGCGTGCGCTTACAAGTTATAACATATTTGTGTTATTTCTCTCTCCTCCGTCTGTGTATGTGTCTTCATTTTAAGTCAGAGAATAACGAGTGTTAGAAGCACCGTCTTCCCAGAGAGGCACCGGTATTTTAATGAGCCCTTTATCTGGCTGGGTGTAGGTGAAAGACACCAGTACAATCCTATCAAAGTGTGACAATCGTTTGCTTGTTGATTGCTGTGCATTCCTCATAGCCTTTCGGAAAAAGTCCAAATACTGTACGAGCTTTTCCCTCATTCTCGCCAGTGAAACTGTGTTACTGGAAATACATTATTAACATGCTCCATTTGCATTGATCAATGGGTTAAAAGCATGTTCTCAATTTAATGTCGATGGCATTTAGATAAGGTTACAAACGTCAATGCACTTCCAGTTAACGACTAGAAACGAACAAAAACACCTAGCTACTCATCAGGGTTTTTTAGCTACTCATCAGGTTTCCTGTGTTGCACCTGTCCCTCCTCATTAGTCCAAACAGATAATACAGAGCATATCATCTGGAGCGAGCCAGGACAGTCTAATGTGAAGTGTGAAAATCCTTCTTAAATTCTGACACCTTTTGGAGGTAATGCAAAGACATTGCATCAAAGTGATGAACAAGGATTGAACAACCCAAACCATCTATCTATGTTTTTTTATTTTATTATTATCATCCAACAGGAGGTATGGCATGGAAGTAGTCCAGGTCCAAAGCTGTGAAAAGAACAACACAGTATTGTTAATATTAATATTAATTAATTAAATATTATTAGTAAAATAGTTTGACACAAACACATTTTTAAATTTTTCCGTTTTTCTGATAGATGGAAGATAGCATTGCGTAGCAGTAAAGGGCAATCCAACAAACACACAGCGGGAGCCTTGTAGAATACATGTGTGAGCTAGCATTCACGCCTCTTGATTCACAACCGTTATTTTCTTCGTTTGACAATGTTGAGTTAAATATTGATGCACACTTCAGAGAGAATTTTGGGAAACGTGTGGTTTTGGCACTGCATAGCTTAGACTGGCTTTTTAGATGATGTATGAAAGGGTTGGTGGAAATGGAAAAAGCCATCAGGGGTTTATTTGTTCCTGCAGAAGTGTTGTTTGTTTTGCATCAGAAGTAGTCCTTGTTTTCTCATCCATGGGCTCAGGCTCCCCACTTCAATTAAGAATCACCATGGGGAGGTTTAGTGTTTTGGTTAACTATAGTGCAGCTTACTACTTTGTTGCTTTAGGTGGTCAAGAATGCTTTGTCAATATGTTTAGCATTACAGCAAATAGGCAGCTATTTTGCCTAAACTGTGAAAAAGGCAATAATGCTATCTTATCTTCAATATATCTTTTTTTCAGAACAAGGGGGGTTGTTGGATGTGTTATGTGCCAGAGTGGCATACTGGCATGAAACATCTGCAATTTACCCACTCTGCAAAACAGGAACAATTGGGTTGCATGACCGCCTCTCCAAGTGAAGTCTTTATACCCATGTAGGTAGATGTCACATGATGCCATCTTGTGGCCAATCTGTGAAATCACATCTCGCATCTTACAAGTGACGTCAGCATCGCTCTGTTGTTTGCCATGGAGATGCCAGAATACCGAATGCGTCTTTGCTTATGGCAGATATATAGGTCCCTCCTGACCAATACATCACAGCATGAGTGAAGAGATTGAATGATGCTTCGAAATGAGTTACAATCTATGTGTTCCCTCTGTTTATTAGAATGTATTGGAGTGATTGCTTGAGTGTTGCATGTTCTCATTCAAGGCCATTGGTAGGGAGTGACACATCTGTCTGTGTCAGGAATGTCTTGTAGAGAACGAGATCAATATCATTAGCAGTAGCTCTGTGACTGGCTGAGCCAAGGTCTGAGATCTCTTCAGCACTTCACCCAGGTTATTAATGCTGCTCTCACGGAGAGGGCTGCGAGGTGATGATGTCACAGCCTTGGGATACGGCCCAGGGGACAGGATGAGATGGTGGTAATAATGTGCCCTCTGCTGTTGGTTACCTGCAACACCACTTATGTTGGTGGAATGTGGTTAACTTGTTTGCTGTGGGTTCAGAATATAATGACAGTGACAAACATACCCATAACTTGATATCACTACCACTATTCTTCACACGAGAGATGGTGCAGAAACTGCATTGCATGTGCTGGATTTGCACCAAACTTAATGCTTTGTACTAAAACCAAATAAACACATTTACAGCCACTTTCTTTGCTGTGTCACTTGAATTCATTGTTGCAAACACAATTATGGATATGAGAGATTATTTCCCATTAAGGGATTATTTTTGGCCACTTGGTTATAGACCAATTTTATAGAGTGATTGAGATGATGATGTCCCATCGACTGTGCATTTTCCTCTCCACCATTCAACTTTGTAGATTGTTTTGGCCTCAGGGTCGCATTCCTGAGCAGTTTTGTTCCTCTCCATTTGCTCAGTTTGTAATGACAACCTAATCCACACAGTATGTAATTGATTCATATGCAAATCGGAGACCCTATAAAAACAAATATTAATTCCAAAATGTCATATTATCCTTGCATTAAGATGGACTCAATTCAACTTGAGTGATTTGTTGATGACATTTTTGCATTTTAGCTAATTTTAAGAGTGTCATAGCAAAGGGTCTGTACATGAGGTATTTCTGTATTTCAAGTTTAATAAACTTACTAACATTTCTAAAAACCTGTTTTCACTTCGTCATTCTGGGTTATTGTGTGTAGATTGATGGCAAATAATCCATTTAATCCATTTTAAATTGAGTCTATAACAACAAAATGTGGAAAAAGTGAATATTTTCCGAAGGCACTGTAAATGATCCTTATCAGTGAAGATGGTCTTAAACTCCATCCCTTTTTGCTGAAATATAAAGGTGTTGTGTGAAGAGAGGGGAGTCTTACTTGTGTTACTGTATTTACTAGAGACAGTCAAACCACTAACTCATCCCCCTCCCTCAGTGTCTGTCTGACTGAACAAAGACTGTCTCACACCAGCTCTGTATGCTGTGTAAGGGAGTTACAGTGCAACCACTGCACTTAGCAGTTCTCACATGGCCTTCATACATCATCACATGAAAGGACCTATTTATCAACAGTGTGTTAGTGATACAGATGAACTAGATAGGGTTGCCCAATAAATCCTGAAGCACCATTTGTGAAGATATGCTGAGCCAACATAAAAGTGTAACTGAGGCCAGCGTTTTCTCACAGATGTTTCTCCTAGTCATTTTCCTCTGTATTCACCACATTTCTTGTACTTTCTCCATCATCTTACCGTATGCCTGTAATGAGTGGAGTACTCAGGCAAAGGACTCAAACGCACAACTCAAGAGACAAAAAACCTGAATCAAAAAGAATAGTCTTTACTTTAAAAAATAGGTTTGACACATGGGTAGGCAGTCAGGTGATAGGCATATAATCCAGCATGGAGAAAACAACAGGCAATGTCAGGGAAACTAGCATAGATCAAAAAAACTAGGAATACTTAACACAAGGATAAATTGCTGGAATGTTTGGCATGAGGGACAAGGACAAACAGAGACAGGGGAACACACAGACTAAATACACAGGAGAGGGAAGGATGATGAGGGACAGGTGACACCAATCAGGGCGGGGTAGACATCACACAGGCGGGAAACACACAAGGGCAACGAGTGAAGTATCTGAAACAAGAGATGAGGTGAGTATAACAACAGAAAACAGAAAACAATGAATGACTGACATGAAACAAAGACAAACATAAACTAAGGACCAGGGCAAGATGTTACAACGTCAACTTAAATTCCACACATTGTATGTTCCTGTTTAGTTTGAGCCAAATGTGCACTTTGGCTTACATAGCCCTGTAGTCCAATAGCACTCATGCACTCATGTGCTACCCAATGAATACAAACTGAAGTGTTTTTGCAGTGGGGCTATTTAATCACACTATGCCACTAAGGGACTTACACAGGAGATACACAGCATGTTAATAAGCCTGCGGTCCGCCAAGAAAAACACACACACAAGATATCCATCTGCTATTTGACACGACTGGCCACCCATAGCAGAAAATAGAATTGAAATAATGAAAGATACATTTGTAATAAACATTCCAACACAATGGCTTTTTGTGCAGGCTGGTATTTTCAGCATACGCTGCCTCTATAGTAATTGACTTCATTGCTTTGTTTTCTCTGTCTTCGGCGAGCACCAAACAATCCTGAGACTTTTCTCTTCTTCTCTGTTGTAGGGGTTCTTTTTGTTTTGGTGGAACAAAAGTCCTTTGGCCTCTAAAACAAAGACAAGAACGCTCAGAGCCGACCGTGGTTGGACCGTACCAGCCATAAACTTCCTCGTCTCTGGGGTCTGTCTGTCGTGGAGCCACAAACCAGAGGGAGACCCTTCACTTTGGAGAGGGCTTTCTGAGATGGTCACTAGTGGTCTTGACTCCACCTAGTCTAGACTCTGACCGCAGGTCAATGTATTTTGAAAGAGGGGGATTTACTGTCCTCAGCATGGTGTGTTGTGTGTTGACATACCATAGAGGCCTACTTCTTGTGCCCTGGAAGTGACCCTGCTCCAGTCACTGGTCTGCTCTATTGTACGATTATTTTGATAGGGGAAAGGTGAAAGCGAACACCATCCTCCATATTGCTTTTAGTGATTAGTGAGTTTTTATACGTAACAAAACTATTGACATTATTTGACAACATCCTACAAACTGTATTTTGGAGTATAGAGATCACTTTGCCATGAAGTCTTTGTATAAAGAAAAGTACAAGTGTTACGACTCTAGATGAAAACTCGTCTACGTCTAGGGGCTGTAAAGGAGTCGCAACAAAAGGGAGTACACCGAACTTACTGTAGGAATTAAACAGGCCACAATCCAACTAATATACAGGTATTTATTTGCTCAGGGCAAACACAAACACAAGACACATGCCAAGGGGAAAAGGGAACTACGAGCGGTGCCAAAGCAAAGAAATCATAAACAAAAGTGATCTCCTAAACTAGTGCAATAGTAGGCTATACTATCAAGGCTATGCTAAAATGCTATTCTACCCTAGACTAATACATACAGAGGGAGGCACCCACTCCTAACCTGGTGAATTGTAACAGAGGTAAGCCTACGTGATGGAAATGTAAACCCATGGGTCTCTTACCTATTCACCTTACCTCTATGGCGTACAAATAACAGAGACAAACTACGAGAAAACAAGATGAGGATGAAAAAATAAAATAAGTAAACAATGACGTAAACAACCACTGACTACAGCCTAACAAAAGAAAAGACGATGTAAACTATAATACGTAGGGGATTCGAACACACAATGGAAGCGAGTCGATGGTTAACACAAGACTACAATGAAACTGGTCAACTCTCGAAGGGAAGACAGGCGGAGCTTATGAAAGAAACGGACAGCCCTGATTGGACAGAAACAGATGAGTGATGACGGGGACGAATGGCCAATTGCTGACGGACACCTGAATGTAGAATGACAGGATAAGGGAGAAATAGAAGGAAACACAAAACACAACAAGGACACACGCACATGCAGGAGTGGGAACGTAACACAAGAAAGAAATGTTATCTTTAGATCCCTTTGTTTTTCTGCCTTATGATAGGCGTACAAGTGGAACATTTGATCAGATTATCATTACGAAATAAAAGCTGGAAACACAAATTTGTCCCAGTAAAATACATGAGAGCTAACCAGAGTAGTCTGTCTGCCAGGAGTACCATTACATGTAGACACTATTACAGCCCTTCTTTATCACCCTAGATTGCAGCCCTGTCTCTCTGACCTGGCCATGGGGCCTTTGCTTATCTACCATAGTAAATCCATGTGGCCGCTGGCACGTTGTAGAACGCTAAGTGACAAGAAACACTGGAAATGAGGGAATTGGGGGACAAGAGCACGGGGCGTTATGGTAAAAGTATGTAGGGGAATAAGAATAATTGGGGTGTCGGATAGGCAGCTAAGGGGATTTAGTAGAAAACAGAACAGGGATACAGGAAGGATCATTGCCATTGAATAAACGCTATCTCTCTATTTCTGTCTCAGTGTATTTATGTAGCAAGGAGAGGGGTGTGGAGGGAAAACAGAGAAACGGAAGAACAGAGTGAGCTTCCCTCTTCCGTCCTGACTCTCCTGATGTCTTAAGCCAAAATGGCTGACTAATATCCCTGATGACTTCACGACACAGAGTACTTCACTGTTCAGCACGATGCGGGGTTCTTCTGTCATGCAGGTTTTGGCTGTGAGTTGGAGTGTGAGGAGCGTCACCCACACACCTCAGGTCCGCTCGCCTTGGGAATGGGGGTGGAAGGTTCCTTCCTAGAATTCTTCACTGTGCTGCGTTTCTGCATCCTCCTCCTCATCCCGTAAGTGGATGAATGAAACAATTAGGGGGTGTGGGACCTCTCTGTGACTAATCTGGGAGGAGCCCCATTCTCTGACTAAGATTCTACTCTCGTTCTGACAATGCAGGCGTGGGCCGGCGAGTACAGGGGAAGAGGTCTACACAATGGACCTGGGCTGAAGTAGCCAGTGCCGTACCTGATTGAGACATACCTTGTATCTTACACACCAGGATGTGTTATGCAATATCTAATGTCCTGGATGTGGATTTCTTCATGGAGGGACTAGAACAGATGTCCTGGGAGGAACCAGGCCTCTCTCTTTTGGGAATTCTGGACTTCCACTCCGCATTTCAATGCAGTCAACTCTGGGGGAAATTTGAATTCCAACTGACTGAAGTCCTGAAAAGTGCCATTTGTTTTCAATGAAGACTTTGTCTCTTTCTTTCTCTGAATTGGACTTTCAACGCATTTCCTGAATTGACTGAATAGAACTGGAATGGAGGCCAGAGTTGTGCTGACTAGGCATGGGTAACTGGGCTGGGTAGGCTGGGGATGAGGGTGGGGTGACGGTTCTCAGGGCGGTCTGACGCAGCATGTAGTAAGACTGGGTCACACAGCGAGCGGGAGTAAGGACACAAACAAGGCCAGTTCTGTGGGAAAACACCACTGAGCATGCTTCGTGACCGACTGGGCAGTCGATCCACAGGCCAATGAGGACATCTCAAGGGATCGACCTCAGAGGACATCTGTGCCTGCTGGGGAGAGAAAATACAATCTCACACAGAGTCAGTCTCTCTCTGTCTCTCTCAGACACACACACACACACACACACACACACACACACACACACAGTCACCATTCATCACTTAATGCCAGACATTACCCTTTATAACATTTGTTTGGTTTACTGGAAGTTATAATGACCTTTAGAGTTTGCGTGTGTACGTGCATGAATGCTTGCTTGTGTGTGCGCACACACACAAGCACGCACACACTCACACATACACAGTCCTGCCCAAACAGAGCAGTAAAGTTTTAGTGACACTAGACAGACTCATGGGGGTTTGCTGAGTGATTCCCCTGGTCTTGGGGCATGTGTGCCTGACTCGTAGTTTTCCTGCTTATCTAGGATCCTGCTGACGTAACAAAGCTGGGAGCGCTCCCTGTACATAAGTGCTCTGACGTCTGCCTACGTTGGGAGTGTCAATGGCTGTACAAGTAGGCTCTGGCTCAATTGCCTATTTCAACGAGTTCTAAAAACACAGATGTACAATACCAGAATTAAGATGATGTCAGTGTTTTTGTTGTTTTAAGTGCCTGTCCAGTTGTTTTTTGGAGCCACTGTTCCAGCCACTGTGTTTAGCTACTTTGTTCTGTACTGTTTAGCTGTGGACTCAATGACTCAAATATCTCCAAATGCATTAGCTAGTAATCTTATGATCGTGTGATCGATAACTTTGATTCTAGACAATGCATTGCTACTTGGAACAGTAGTCCACTTGCACCTGATAAAATAATGCATATTGTTATATTGTATCAATAAATAAGGTTTGAATATCCAAGTGAAGACATATATCATGTATAATAAACTGTTATGTTCAGAAACACATTGTTATGTACAGTACACATACACGTACACAGATATCTCTCCCACTCCAACCCCAGCTCTCTGCAGCATGCTGTGTCAAGGTATGCCCCCCCTGTCCCCCCCCCCACCCCCCACACAACCCCAGGGACCTTATAATTGACTGGTAGGCTCTCTCTAATGGGGCTATCAGGCCTGGCTATCAGTACGTGGTAACCACAGTCTATTCGTCCCATCAGCCTACCAGAATGACACACCAGACCTCTTCACAGCTATCCCTTTCACCTTTGACCACTCCTTGAATCACCCTCTGTGCTCCTCTGGAGAGAGACCTCTAGACACAAGATATTCTCTACGATGAATGACATGTGTTGGGAGCTCTCTGATCTAGAGGCCGTTAGCATGTCCACTGATAAACAAACAGAGACGGTGGGGATTGGGGATGAGATACTGTAGGATCTTAGCTGAGCCAGGGTCTGAGATGGTCTGGGGTTTAACAGGGTCCTGTGTTGTAGAGGGATAGGCAAGCTTTGATGTGTGTCAAGACAGTAAGTTGTCCTCTGGAGAGAGCAGGGGCAGATTTGAACATCGTAGTGTTCTTTGTTTTAGTGTTCTTTGAAGAAGTAATAATTGTTGTGGGGGTCATGTTTTCCTAATGAGTCACGGTGACCTCTCCATCATACCTTGAACCCAATGTGGTTCTACCGTACGTCCATCTCTCATCTCTCTTTCCACCACTCTCTCTACACCTCCATCCCTCTCTCCACTTCTCCCTGCACCTATCCCTCCCTCTCTCTGCTCCTCCATGTCTCCTTGCACCCCCTGGGTCACCCACCCATCCTACTCTCTCTGTTTTGATTTGTTCAGCTGTCAGAGAACATGTCCTACTCCTTAGAACAGGGAGGAGCACAGAGGGAGAGGGAGAGGGAGAAAGAGACAAGAGAGAGACCTAACATCCCTTGCTTTTATCTGGTTGTCATGCCATTAATTAGAAGGGAAAATGTTTTGATGAAAGCACATTCCCAGGATGCTCACACTATCAGCTCAATGGAGATGAGGGCGCAAGCCACGGGGGGTGAGTGGGAGTGGGAGTGTGTGTGTGTGTGTGTGTGTGTGTGTGTGTGTGTGTGTGTGCGTGTGAGTGAAGACAGACACACTCGTTAGAGCCAGGGGGAGATAAAACTTGGGGTGCAACAACAACAGTGACAACTCTCTCTTTTTCTCTCTCTCTGTCATTCTCCTTCTATCTGTCCCTTACACTGGTACGCATACACACCTCCCTACTTCTGTTATCCAGCATGTCACTGCTAAGACTCTCAGTTAACAGGTGTGAAAAGGATCTTGAGTGTGAATGTGTATTCTGCGATTAGATCCGATCCCATATCCCCCAGCAACAGAACTGGGGGGGGGGGGGAGAGAGAAAGAGAGAGAGAGAGCTCTCTATTTTCCTTCCACTTAAAAGTCCAAACTCTTTTTTTTTTTTTTTTATAAATTGGCATGTCCACTTTATTAAATGTATTTAAAATGTCTATTAAATACAATGAAATGCATGTGAATGAGTGTGTACCTCTCTTCGTGTGTGGCACTCTATCAGTCCACCATTATTCTCAGGTATTCCCTTCCTGTGCTCAGCCTTCTAGATTCTCTCCATTTTTTTCTCTCTAGGTGGCCTTTATCCTGACTGGCATCCAGCAGAGCCCAGCTGGTGGCAAGTGGTCATAAACCAGTCATCCTGGATTCTGGGTTTAGCCCTGCATGGCGTCTGGGTCTGTTATCAGCTACCTAGGTCTGTCCATTAGCAGTTCTTTCATCTGGTGCCTCTGTTCCTCATCCACACCACCAGATTCTCCATTTTTGCCCCCAGTATTGAAGTCCCTGTTTGAGGGATTATCTTTCAGCTGGGGCTGGGGAGGATGGTGTAAATAAAGGCCTGGGAACCATGGGTGTAGATGTCTAGGAGTATGGGGGGGGTGGAGGGGTTGGGGTGTGTGAACCCCACAGATTGCGCCGCTCACCGGCTCCGCAGCCCACAGAACAACCGGCCCATCCATCGGCCCACGGCCCACAGGTCAACCAGCCCACTGAGAATTCTCCCGGTGCTCCAGATGGCCAGTCCGCTACTGCTCACAGGATAGTAGTGGGTACTAGTGTCTTCTTACCTCTTTTACTTCTAGTCTTTTTAACTAGTTCTCTCTCCCCCCCTTTTCCCTCACACATATGACATATCTTTACAGAGAAACCAATGCCATTAAGTGAACAGTACTGTAGCAAAAGAACCATTAGCATGTATTGTTCAGCACACTCTGTTGTGTAGCTGAAGCTAGTTTAGAAAGTATTTAGTAGCCATGCTGTACAACTCAACAACCACAATGCATTGCGTGTGGCATATATATACACTCACCAACCACTTTATTAGGAACACTATACTAATACTGGGTAGGGCCTCCCTTTGCTCTCAAAACAGCCTCAATTCTTCGTGGCATTGATTCCACAAGATTTTGGAAACATTCCTTTTGAGATTCTGGTCCATGATGACATGATTGCATCACGCAATTCCTGTGAATCTCCCGTTCTACCACATCCGTTCACGTGGAAAAAAGGGTAAGTGCCAAAGCTTTTGTTGTACAGGCTTCATTTCTTGGCGTACTTTCACTTTGTGTATGTAGTCCTTTGCACATCCAAACACAGTTGAAGTCTCACCTTTGTCTTTGCATTTAGTGGAGCGTTGCACAGACAGTAGCACTCTCTGATATCAGCTGTCCTCCTTCGATCTGTAGTTGGAGAGCAGACACAAGGTCCATTCCGAGTATAGGTGTCCCCGTTTTCACTATGTATAAGTCTGCGGAGGCACTCTTGTCATGGTAAGTATTGTCATCTTTAAGACATCCTAGTACATTCAACTTCTCTTAAACATGCTCAGGCAGTATAGAAACACCAGACCCTGTATCAACTTGTAACTCAACAGTACAGGTCTGTGTAGTACACACAAGCTTAGCTATGTCAGTAGCTGTCCTATTTTCCCACATGTTTTGCATGTACAGTCTTTGGCAGGGCATGATTTATCATTGGCTAGATGGTTGGCTGAACCACAAAAATAGCAGGTGTGAGTTGCATTCCTTTGCTTTTCAATTGTTTTCCGTTTGTATTTTGCCTGTCCCGCCCTTTTTTCCACGTGAACGACTGCAACGTCTTTTGTATCACCATGTGCAATGATTTTTGCATCAGCTATGGCACTTTCAGTTCGCCTAGCTACTACCAATGTCCTGTCAAGTGTCAAATTCTCCTCCATTAACAGTCTTTCACGTATGCGAGAACTATTTGTTTTCTCAACAATTTGATCGCGCAGCATTTCACTTTCCATATTGCCAAACTTACATTCCTTCACGAGCTTGCGCAGCGCTCGTTGTCTGAAGCGGTATCTCTCGGCGACAAAGTTCAGTTGTGGAGTGAAAAACGTTTTCAAAGCAAGCGCAGTTCCATCGTAGTTATCAGCAGTGAGTGACAATGTGCTGTAGATTCTGTTGCAAAGCAGTGAATTAGCAGGGCTCTTTTCCTCTTGGCAGAAAAATCTTTTTCCCATAGCGAGCAGGCAGTAAACAACTTTTTTAAACAACTTTTTCCACGCATCAAATGCGACCTTCGGTTCGCCCGGGCAGTCCACGAAAACGGCAGGAGATTGTAAGGAAAGCAGAGCCATCTCCTCTTCACTTTCGCTATAAGTATTAAATTCACCATTATTCTCATCGCCACTTTGTTGTGTAGCTGAAGCTAGTTTAGAAAGTATTAGCAATCAGATACAGACGCAGGGGAACAGGTACTTTACCAAGCTGTACATCTCTACAACCGCAATGCATGTAGCATATACAGATATATACATTCCTTATGTTAGAGAGCGCCCTCTAGGATGCAATTACAGCAGGTAAACCACACTAATGCATTATACAGTAATCCAATGTAATAATGAAATAATGAATGCAATGCAATAGAATGAATGTATAAAGGTATGGACACAACACACATCCTATCCATATTCTATCCAAAACTCTCTCCCATGTTCACAGTAAGGCAGCACAGCCAATGGCGTGGGTTTTTGTGTGTTTGTACTAGCTGCTACGGGGGCTGAGGCTAGCACAGCTGAGCACTGCTCTGCTACCACTCCACTGCCTGGGCCTCACTGGGACGTGTTGAGGGATGAGGGCCAGCTTGGCCTACAAGGAACCCTGGGACCCGACCCATCTAAAACCACCTGAGGGGTCTACTGCCTAGCCTGCTCTGTCAACCCTTCCTCATTTCAAGGACGTATTACCAGTACGTATTTCTGCAATTTGGGACAAAATGCTTCCGGAATGTGAAATAATAACAATACACAGTGAGAACATTGGAGGAATGTTCATTAGGAATAAAAGGTTTTTGGTTTGTTTCCTGCCTGTGTTGAAAGAGAGTGGTGATTTTAATTCTCAGGTTTTTCACAGGCCTCATAGACTGTGAGTGTGTGTGTGTGTGTGTGTGTGTGTGTGTGTGTGTGTGTGTGTGTGTGTGTGTGTGTGTGTGTGTGCGCTGTTTCTACCACAGTCAGTGGAAACATTACATGGGAGAGATGTAATATGTCAAGGTAAGCACTAACTCTCACCACTAACTGCCACTGCTGTAGCCTGTCCCTGTCACCACCACTCTCCCGTCCCTTGATACTGTAATCACTACTGTCAACTGCTTAGTAAAGCACCCCTGAACACTGCTACTGTATACAAACTCAGCGCTGAACTACTTACCTGAACTAACTGCTTTACAGGGCACCTATCATCACTACTCACTCACAGCTTTGGAAAAGCAGGAAAATTACAGTTTGCTTGGATGTGTACTACTTACACACACCAATCTCACGCTAAGAGGGACTTTCCCTCCTCCTCCTCCTTCATCTCCTAACCCAGACTGCACTTTTCACAGACTCAGCAGAATGGTTCCGCTCATTCATTTGTTTGTGTATGTGACCCTCAGCTGTGTGTGTGTGTGTGTGTGTGTGTGTGTGTACACGTATGTAAGTGTACAGTTTACGATGTGGGTGTCTGAACGTGTGTGTATGACTGAGTGTGTAGTCCTGTTTGTGGTTTAACTCCCTGCTGGGTATAGAGGACTTTGATGCTGAGTCTGAGGAACAGGGCTGATCTCTGACTCTGTCTTTTTTCTCCTTCTCTAATCCTTGCCACGAGATGCAGCTGGGCTCTGAGCTCATCCTTCTGTGATGGAGCTGTAAATAAAGGTGCTCTGCTTTGCCCTCTCTCCCTCCTTCTTGCTTTCTCCACCTTCTCTCTCACACTCCCCTTTTCTCCTCCTGATCTCTTTTCCTTCCTCGCTCTCTTATCAATCCAACTTGTCTTCAGGGCATGCATCTCTTCCCCGCCTTCTCACCATGTTCCAAACACAACATGTCAACAGGACATATCCCATGAAGGTTTACAGACTTCAAGTGTGCTCAACTGAGATACAGCTTGTCTTGCAGTCCTGGTGTCTGTCTTTTATGTTGCTGAGCTGAGCTGTGCTGGAGGGTGAGGTCGCAGCAGGGAGCGTGTAATTGCCATAATGCTTTATGTGGCCGGGTCACACACCACTTATGTCAGCTGCCCAACAACAGCGCTCTTTGCGCACCTTCCAAACAAGCGTGCGATTGATGTCCAAAGCAGCAAGATGTTGACTGCTGAGACTGCCTGGAAGCCTGCAGTTAATGTGATTTAAAATGCTTGACTCCTATCTACGTAGGCTGGATGTGTTACAGTAAGTGTGTGTGTGTGTGTGTGCGCGCGCGCGCGCGCCTGCATGTTTACGTGCATACTTGTGCGTGCATGCATGTGTTTTTGTGTGACTGCACTATGAATGTGAGTGTGTATGTGTGTGTGGGAGTGAGAAAAAGAGACAGAGAGAGAGGTTATACAGTAGCAAGAGTGTGAGGAGCCATCTGAGGAGGGTGACCTGCAGTGACTGTAAGATCTAGCCCTTGCTGAAAACAATGGCTGTGTTTTAGCACCAGGTAATCAGCTCAGCAACAACAAATCCTATAGGGGTTTTATGGGCAACCTATACATACACTATGAATATGCAGGTCTCAGAAAGGGTAAGCGTCCCTCCTTGAACTCCCTTTCTAACATGTGCCACCGACCTCCGGCCTGCATGAGTGAAAGCCAGATCCTGCTGATCACAACTACTTGAACACAATGAGCCCAGCAAGGCCAGGAAGGAAGAATTACTAACAGTACATCCTACATAGCAAACACCTTGATATCTTTACGTGTTACACATCCGTTTATTCAATTAAACCTTGTTAATTCATCATAGCCCTGTCAGGTTTTTTCCCCCTCCTTCTCTGAGCAAGATTCAGGCAGGTTTGTTCACATCTCACCAACACGGGGAGCGGTGAGCCTGATTTTTAAAACATGTGAAAACATTTGACGATATTCGTGCGAGTCGCCTGAAAAAAGTTTGAAAGATACGTAAATAGTTCGGTTTGGAATGAGTGTTGTGACCCATTGATGTTCACGGTTGAGTGTGGCAGACAGATAACAACACAGTGCTGGTCTGTAGCTGCCATATTGTGACTCTTTTGGTATCCCTTGAGTCTTTTGTGTCTTCTTCAGTCTCCCTGAGAGAGGCACAACAGTGGTTATGGTCCTGAACATAAAAGGATGTGCCTAATTCAAAATCGTAATTACAAAGCGAGATGCAGTCGACCCAAAGTGGGGAAACATGCTAGGGTTCTTTGCTGAGGTTTTTGTTTGACTCTTATAGGAGTCCCGTGACGACCATTGTTGGCAACGAAGACGAACCCAGGAAGAAAAATGTTACATTACATGTTTTCGGTTGACATTTGGTTGATTTGATGTCTCTGCTTTTTCTTACATTTCCAATTCATCCCAATGATGAATTGGTTACCCATATTCCGACCATTCAGCCTTTCCCTTTGAACCAATCTCGTTTCGGTGTGTTTATTTGGGAAAACACGTACTCTGCATTAAGACTCAAGAGAAACCATCCCACATTTGCACTGATATATTTGTGTGGTGGCATCCTTCATGAATTAACATCTAAGCATTGGTTCGTTGAAGAGGCTTTGATACAAGAGGGTTAGGGTTAGGGTTAGTAAACACATGAAACCCTTTGAATGTCTTAGTCATCCCATAAACAATAACATCTTGGGGCTTGCTGTTAGACAGAGAATATCCTTAAGTCACCCAGAGGAGTTCAGAGAGGTTGAGGCTAGACGACGGGTGTGTTCGTTGTTGTCTGCCACTGTTGCAGATGGGTTACAAAACACAATGGAGATGATCATACAATGATCTGACCAGCATTCGACAGTGTTTTGTGTTCTAGAACGCCTGGCATTATTTGACAGCAGCTAACAGAGATGCAACATGACATGATGCTGTAACAGTATTATTGCAAAGTAAAGTTGCAAAAGCAACATTTTCAGGAAGAGCTTGTTTGCCATCCTATGAAAGTGACTCTTTTCCTCCTCCCTCCTCCTGAAAACATGAAGAGACTAAGTAAAGCAGAGACAAGTACAGAGAGACTAACATCAGACATGAATCATGTTCTTCGAGAGTCCCAGGTGGTCCGATCCTCCACCTGGATATAAGAGGCCATTGACCTTATACAACACAGACATATCACAGAGAGTGAGAGAGACACTGTATATCAAACAGGATTTGTCTATTTAGTCTATTCATTAACCTCCCAAGGACATATCAGGCACCACATAAAGAAAAAAACACCACAGCAAAAAAAGCATTGAGACTCAACTGGAGGATTCAAAGGAGAATCTGGATGTTTGTAGCTCTAGCTCTCTTGAGAATGAGCCACAGAAATGTGCAAACATTTGGTATTTTCATGTTGTTTATGTCACATTAGATGGCCATTTTTGTTTTACTGTATATAAACTTCTAAATATATATATATACATATATATATATATTTATAATTAACTATATATAATAAACTGTATATAAACAGGTGGGTGTGGGTGTGGGTGTGGGTGGTGTAACATACATGCCTGTGCCTTGTTGAATCATCCATTCTATCTGAGCATCTCCACTACTTTCCCTGTGATTCTCTCAGATGGGATTGGAGCTTGTTCAGCAATCCACCGCCCCACCCCGCACCCCTCTCTCACTATGTGATAGTAGACATCATGTTCACCCCTCTTCCCCACCCCACCTCCTCCCAGCTGCGTGTTTCCTGTGACAAAAAACAGAATCAAGACGTCTGTGGCCAAGGGAGGTGAGGAAGTCACGCAGCCTCCTGGGAACTCATAGTATTTAGATTTGGGGCATCTATGGTCTGTCGTCCCATGGCAAAGGGCTATCAGCAGTGTTATCTGTCCTGTCCTCACAGAGACGCTAGACAACCGCCTGGATAATCACTGCACAGTGCGTGTGCGTGTGCGTGTGCGTGTGCACATGCATGCTTCAGTGGGGATATGTGTTTTTGGGTGCATTTATAGCATATGAAGATATGCTGAAATGTGTACCCTATCAGAATAACTTATTCAGTTAAGGTACATGTTAAAAAAAGATTAGAGGCAGAGGTGTGAATTTGATCCAGTGACATTACTATGATCTGCATCCATTCCCTAGAAGTGAATAGGTTTGATTAGGGCCTAGGTATCTGTGGACATGTTTGAATAGGACCTGGACATGGTCTTGGCTGTTTGTTAATGTTTGAACAGCTGATCTGAATGAGGCTTAATAGGTTGTTCGTTATGTTGTAACCTACCCGCTGTCTTAAGTGGAGTTAGGATTTCAACAATGACAGAGGAACAGTGATATCATATGAAGACAACTGCCACAACCCTTGCTGTGAATGACCTGCCAAGAATCTCATCCGGAATGCTGTTTTGGGTATGTCTGGTCCCAGAATCTAATGCAAACCTGCTAACTGTTTGCATCACCTGCTATAGCGTGAGTCTGCAATACTTAAACAAAACACAAGTAAAAACTACTGTCATCTGTGTGTGTGTGTGTCTGTCTGTGTGCTCTCAAGTGTGCGTGCTCTCGTGTGTGTGTGCGTGTGTATGTGTATGTGTATATGTGTGTATATGTATGTGTACATGCGTGTGCGTGGGAGTGTGTGTCTGTGCATTTACGTGCATACTCTGTGTGTGTGAAACAGGATCAATCCTCTTCACACTGCCTCAGGGTTCTGTTGTCATAGCATGCTGTATTAACATGACACCATATGGCTCAGCTCTTCTTGGCTATGACTTCATCCCAGCTCATTCTCAGCTCTGAGAAACATCAAGCCAGGACATAAATTCTACTCAGCACGTTCTGCCACTCCCACTATCTCTGTAGACCTGATAACGGGAGAAACATTTGAAATACAGAGATTACAACAACAGTGAGTAAAGACACTCAAGGCAAGCATTTTTTCTTTAGTAGTGGGAGATATATGCAAGGGGTAGACTTGTTTTTGTGTTTGTATGAGGATCTTTGCTATTGCCTCATGGAGTACTCTTGAAATGGTACTGTATGTACTGTTGCTCTCAACACCATACTGAATACTGTTTATCCTGACATACATAGGGCATACAGAGAGTACAATACTAGCAACAGCTAGTTCACCCGTTTATCTGTGACTCTCCCTGCTTTTAGTTCAATGACTAGATAGTTCAATAACAAAACATTGTGTCACACAGTAAGCTTGTTCTATTGGTTTGTACAGTACTATGCATAATTGTAATGTGTTGTGTAGTCCCTGTGAGTTTTCCTTATAGTTTCCATCGTGGAAGTAGCAGCATATTTCTTGAAGAACTGATTACCTGACAATAGACAGGCAGAATCGATATAGTGTTGTTTATTGGTCATTATTTTCTTTTGCATCACTCGGAAGTCTTGGTCACTGGTGTGAATCCTATTGAGGCTCTCTTCTGAGAAAAATCCTGTATCTGAGAGAGCCTTTCCAAGAAAATCACAATAATCACAAACAAAAAGAGGCGCCGCTTCCTTGCGGTTGTGCGGCTCACATCTGGACTCCCCTTAGATGAAACATCCCGTATGTGACCTGGGCTGGAAACGATTTGTTCACTGGCAGTGCCGTCAATCCTGCAAAAAAAAGAGAAGGGGGGAAGGTTGGGGGGGGGGGGGGGGGCGACTCCAAAATGAAAGGATGGTGAGTATGGAGTTAATTTGGCCAAAAGGTCCAGGGGTTGCATAGTAGTATGATATTTGGCAGCAGCATTTGAAGATGTAATCTACCATTAGATTTTCATTCACTGGGCAGGATGGGAGGGTGCCAGTCCCCCCTCTCCCCAGGGGTACGACATCCCACCCATATCAGGGGCAAGCTGGCTGTCTTATAAACACTGATTATAAACACTAAATGCCCTGGAAATGACTCTCTGGCAAAGTTCTACAGTGAAAAAGGACAGAGGGCCGTTGTCTCAGACAGACAGACAGACAGACAGACAGACAGACAGAGAGAGAGATGGAAAGAAAGAAAATTTAATTATACATTGAATTAGAGAAAGTGCACAAGACAACACTGTTACAGCTCAAATATTAATCTTTAGGAATTTGCCCTGATTTGCATTTATTTATACAGTATTTGTTATATAATCAGACTGAGAGAGATCCTCATACAGCTGTCTCTGGTATTTACCAATGTCATTCAAACAGCAGTCATCTCATACAACTGCTTCAGAGCAGCACCATAACCAAACTCCACACACAAACCACAGCTTTTTGTAACAAAAACTAGACCAAACTAATCAACAAAAAGCTCAAAGGGATTTTCTCTCTTCCCTGTGTGTGTGTGTGTGTGTGTGTCTCTCCCTCTCTCTCTCTCTCTCTCTCTCTCTCTTCGGGAAACAGCTATTTTATATTTTGAATGACTGATATAATACCAGGGATATGTGTTTGATATAGAAGTTTAAAACAGATGCCTTAGGGTCCTCTTGAGGAACAGTGGAGGAAGACGAGGAGGAAAGGGGTCCATATTGAAAGTGTGTGATTGATTTAATTTCAGCCGTTTTATTACAACCAGAGAGAAGCTGTTGTCAGTATCAGCAGCCCTTCTTGGAGCCTCAATGGAAAATTTCACTGCTTCAGTGACCACATTACAGTACACAATAACATGAACATTAGCTGTGCGGTTTTGTACATCTGGGTATTCTGATATCTACCAATTTTAATATCAGAGCAAAGTATACAATACACCTATGTAGTTTCATCAATATTACTTGTGATATGGGGCACTTAGTGGTGTAGCAGATTAATTAGCATACCATATAATCTCAAGGTTCCTGGTTTGATTCCAACCTTTGACACATCTTGCATGTCATCCCATCCATCCTGTCAATCTCTACTGTCTCTATCCCAATAAAGCAGAAATTCCCTAAAAACAATACTCTACCATAAATTCACGACTTAATTGGGAATGCAATCCCACTATGATTCCTTGTGTGGGAAAATGAATCTATTTATGAAGTCTAAATGAAAATCTGAAAAAAGCAATTTGACCATTATCTGTAGTAGAAGTCTCACGTAAAGCACAGCTCTGTCCTGTGTCCACTAGATAGTCTTTGCAAAAGCAAATGTAAAATAAAAACATCCATCGAAATAAAGCTTTAGCTATCCTATCCACAAACAAACCAAACCAAGTCTGCTGGAGATCTACACTCAGTAACACAGTGGTTAGTTTAGGAAGGTTTCTACACAGCCACACAAACGTATGTTTATTAAATGTGAAAGGGTACCAAGACTGCACCAGACCCCCCAAGGCAGCGTACTTAGAAGTGGATCTCCTCAGAGATAAGAGATCTTGACTCTTCTGAAATTCAATGGAAATGATCTAATTATGGTTAACAATAATCATCTGTTACTTATTTAAAGGCTACCCTGGATTTGGGTGTAGTCTATTGTGCCTTAAGTGTGTACAGAGGGGGCATAAACCATTGAACTAGAGGAGTTGTGCCCAGGTTGACCATCGGGAAAGTGAACTGTATGTCAATGTTTTTCTGATTTGCTCATTTTGAATACAGTAGTCAGTAGTATCAACGTGATTCATCGACTCACTGCATTTGTTTGAAGTCTTTTGAACTGGACTGACTCGATGTGAGACAAGATAAGATTGATAAGAACAATTGTGAGAACTGGAGGTCGTTTTGAGGTTCATGTGGAACAGCAACGTGTCTTCCAGCCCATTGCTTCTCCAAAACTTCACTGGAAGACTTGGTAGAGTAAAAGTTTTTCTGGCCCATCTGGAGAAATATTATCAACATGTTTATTCTCCTGCCATTTTAATCAAATATAATCATACGCTATTTTATTTGCACATCCTCCCTCTTCATTTCAAGTATTCAGGGAGAGCCCTAGAATTAAAATGCACTTTGACAGTATGCTCTTTTTTGTGAGCTTGAATTCTTTTCATGCGGTTTTCAAATAATTCTGAATTTGGCCCTAAGAACAACAAGATGACAGGGTGTGTAATTTTGGAGTAAAAACCAAAGTAACGGATGTGTTTGCTGCAGTGTTTTTGATGGGCAAATATTTGTTTTCAGTTCAAAGACCAACTGAAATAATCATGATTGTTTCCTAAAATACATAAGCAGCGGTGAGGGCTCTGCCACCATGTTGAATATTTGAACAATGACTCCAGTACTGACGGCTATACCTTCATTCTGAACCTGCTCTTAAATTCCCATTGGTGCCAGCTTCTGTGGATCGTTAGCTCAAGATTGAAAACAAACATCCTAAAGACCATTGGGGATGAAACTTATGATGTATGCAGTTTTATGGAATACTATAATAGTTAAGTAGTGTGTTGAAGTCTGCAGATAAGGACAATAACCTGAGTAGAAGACTGACCACTACATAAGTCTGTTTGTGCATGATTTAGATGCTTGTTATCATTCTTTTGTATTAACTTTCACTTGAACTCAAATAAACTGCGGTTCCCCTAAGCTCTTATCAAAGTGCAATGCACTGAATCAACATGATGTCCTTCAACCTACATTTTAATTAGGTTGTAAGGGCCCATTATTCATCGTCTCCTTCAGACCGAGCCATTGGAGCCAAGCTTTGGAATCCATTCAAAAACTAAAAACAATTGCCAAAAGCCATGAGTAAATTGTATATCATTATGTGAGGGGATCTAGTTTAGCATAAATGAAAATGCAATCCATTCCAATAGATACAGTATGCCTGTGTCTTCTCTGATGCTTTGCCAAGTATCTGTCTTTATACTATATGTTGAGGAGAGAGGTCTCTGGAAGGTTAAATATAATGGGAGCTTGAGTCGGTTGGTAAATATATGCTGGTACCCAGGGTCACTCAGCCCCCTACCTAAAATGCTTTTTCATGATGGCCCCTCACAGTGTAAAATGGGTGTGTTTCTATGATTAACTTGTCTTTCCCCAGTTCCAGGTAAGAGTCAATGCAATGTTTCCAGGTGTGCTTCTGCTAGGCAATCTCTCCATGTGGCCTGGAAAGGTAAGTATTATTTTATTAGGAATTGAGATGAGAAATGTCAGATTTGAGGCACGTTTTTTGTCAGTGGCCTAGGGCATGCATGTGTATTGCCTTACTTTCATTACCTCTGATTTCAAAACAAGTCTGTCATCTTGAAAAATGGATCATAATACACAGATTGTGGTTGATTGTGGTTCTGATTAGTTGATTAAAAAGAACAGTTATCAATTGCATCCTAACATTAGAAAATGTTTAAATAAAGTTGCAAAATGACAGAGGTTCTCCTTCTGTCCTTTTCCCTCCCTCCCTTTCTTTTCCTTCTTCTCTGCAGGCAGAAACCTCCCTTGCTGCGGTGCATATCAAAGTGGGAGATTAGGAACACCCTGGTTGGCCATTGTCCTTTGCCTCTGAGTCCCAGTAGGACCGAATGAACGCTCGATAACTGTGTGTAAGAAGAGACAGAACGGTTTTTTCACTCCTTTATCAGCTGCTGTAGCTTCCGTTGAGGTCACTGCCTCGTCTCTTTTTGCTAGCCCACCCCCCCCCCCCCCCCCCCCAGGTCATTAGGTTTAAGGAATAATCAAGGAGAAGAGGGAAGCCACGAAATGGCTTTGAAATGTAAGTATGGTATGAATTGCTGAATTATTTGGTCTCCTTTACCAATGGTTTCAAAACATAGGTCTAGACCAATCATTCAGACTAATGAAAACACAGTGGGTTTGGAGCCCTTGAAAGATGCATCAAATGTGATGTATGGATACAATGAAAAAGCTCTCTTTCTGTTGAAATAATACTCTCCAGCATAGAATGCATTGTTGAAGAAATACATATGAATCCATTCTTTACCATCTGTCTTTTTCCTCTGGCCATGTTGAATACGGAGCAGTTGCAGATGGATAGTTTCAGGAAACCACAGGCCCAAAAGGGATTCCTCTCTGCTGTGTGTTTGGTACACAAACTACAAAGACAGGCCGCGGTCAGCGCACCCTTGTGAAAGTAACTAAAATAAAGTGTGAGCTCTACAGGATGTCCAGTAGACTCCAAGCAAAGGAGAGGGCAGAAATATGGGTATGAGAGAGAGGAAAAGAGAGAGCGATAGGGACACATTTGCAAAAAGTGATCAATAGTATTTCTAGCATTTTTGTTGCAAACTTAATGCATTTACTGTAATGATTTTTATCTTCTGCCTTTGGTATCATTTTTAGAACAAAACCCAATACCACTTACTTTGTACCGATAATGGCCTAGTTCAGTTGTTCCATAGCTAGGCATTGTGGGAATCCAGCTGTGTGGAACAGTGACTTGCCATTCCTCACTGATTAGAAGCCAGTCCCTTTCTGACCACCATTATAGCTTGATTGTGGTATTTCTCCCTAGTCTAATCTTTGATAATTACCCCTCTGAGTGATATTTTCTGAGGTGAAGTATGCATGTAAAAACCATTATAAAGACTTACACTCAAAGCAGGCTCAGACCAACTACCTCCCACCTAGGCAATAACTGTCAGCGCCACTTTCTGACACTCCTAACTCACTGGAATCACCTGCAGTTTGAATGTCATGTGTTGTTATTGTGTCAGAGTTGGCATTCCTGTCATATTAAAACATTCTTGTTCAACAGGATCCACTTTCCACCACAAGGCCAAACGGATGTGATTAACAATATGGTGCCACACCAGAGGGTGATGATGAATTCATTTTCTGCCTTTTGGCTTCTAAAGTATGAAACAACTTTCACTCCCCCACATCTCAGAATGTCAGGTATTATGTTGTGCTATTTCAAGAGAATTTTGCTGCACCCTAATAACAATGACCTGCCATGTACTTTTCTTTGAAACAGTGTTTATCAAAGAACGGCAACTTGAAAGTATGTATTGTTTAGGTCTACAGGCACATGCAGTAGATGCCAATGTAATGGATGTGTTTGTTAACTATTGTTATGATACTCTATAACAGTCTAGCTTTGATTAATACAGTAGGTTCTACCCTCTCATCAAGCTCAAACTGCAAAAACAGGGAAATAGGGAATTCAAAATTTGGTGATTTAACCAAAGTTAAATCACCTGGGCCAAAACATTTGACCAAAACTGTCACAAAGCACAGGGCTAAATCCACAAGGAGAATAACAACTCTAAGGTAAACTGCAGGGGGAATGACAAGGTGAGGACAGAGTCTGAGGTCTTTGAAGATACTGTATGACCCTCACTATGGGACTTCAATGTGAACCCTGGGGTGACCGAAGGGAGTAAATGTGAAAAACATTACAGCCAAAGCAGAGTAGAGCAGAGCAGCCATGAGCTGAGCTGAGCTGATCACTCCCTCTGTTCGCATGCCTTCCCCCTTGGGCTCACAGGGTAACGTAATAAGCCGGCGTGAAGTTCCAATCGTATCGCTTACAGAACCTGGACTTTCCCCCAAACCTCTGGTCACAGCTGAGCTGAGCTGAGCTGACAGTCAAGTCCAGGGACCAGGCTAGGCAGTTCATAATATGGTGACCCTCTTGTTTCCATGGTAAAACATTCACATCGGCACTCGGTGAACCCACCATGACCTCTCTGTGCAGCAGTTGTAAACCGATCAAAATTTCGCGGATTTGCAGTGAGAGCTCTCTATTTCTTTCTTTGGCAAATAAATTGTTGTCTTTGAATAAGAAATACTGTATTATATCCACATTTAAAAAAAAAAATCATTCCAGTTGTTTCAAATTCCCCAAGTTTTGGTAGACAGTATGACTGAAGCAGCGCTATTCAGTCTCCCAACACCCTCGCTGTTGGATAATACGGTATTGTTCTTATGGTGTATTTCTTCCCTTTCTTTCTTCCCTGGACAACAAAGAGACTTTAATAAAACAGTGAGGACACACACTCGTGCCCTGCCATCCTGTTTCCCTGACAGAAGAATGAGTTCTGGGTATATAATTTAAAGGAATCCTAGCCGTCTGATATGGGATATTTCCTGTACCTCTGAAGCCATCCATTCCTAAACAGAAATGTACACAGAGAGATGAGCTGTGGTCAGAATGTCAATGCCTCTGGGAATGAAGGGAGGAGGGGGGCAGAGAGAGGGGGAGAGAGGGGGAGAAAGAGAGAGCAGCGCACTAGTACAGACATTCTTCCTCCTAACAGCTGTGTTTTCAACATAAATCCACAAGAGTCAATACCTCAAACTGGGCCACTGCCTCTGCATTTATACATACAGTACTGCATGGTCGGGCTTCTCCCTATTCTTATCCTTGGAGCTCAAGTGTGTTATTGTTGCATAATTTGGCACAGCAGCTCCAGCAATGCCTTGAAATGGAGAGATGTTTCAATGCTGAAAGCTTGAGGTCTTTGATGTTGTTGCAGCAAGATGCTCAAGGTCATTTCTCACAGAGGATAAATTGACTGCAGGTCTATGAAGAAGGATCTACAGGCTGGATTGCCGTGGCCTCCCCCAGAGGGGCTGGCTGGTTGGCTGGTTACAGAGAGGCAGGATACTGCACTGTACTTCAGATGTGTTGTCTTTGTTTGAAGAAAGCCTGAAGTGGTTATAGAGGTGACTCAGTCATCAAAGCCATCCACACAGTAAGACAATATTAATCCTTGTCCAGCTCAATAGACAGTTTGGTGGGTTACACTGCCAATCGATGGTTAAGATCCAGTTGACACCATTGAACTGTTGCTTTTTCAAACTGTTAGAATTACATGGATCGTAGCATTCAATGTTTCACATACAATGTTTCTCAGTGTGTTAGTCAGAGATGTTGTTGAGGAAAAGCCTGAAGTGGTTATGGAGGTGACTCACTCATCAAAGTCATCCACACAGAAAGACAATATGGAGCTAATAAGATGAAGCACATCATATGGTGATGTGGCGAATGTATATGTGTAAACAATACTGAATTATGACAGTTTGAGGGCATATCCTAACATTATTGTCTAACCACCCACAGCCCAAACATGTATGCTTTCTGTCTATTCTTAAGTTCTGCAAATACAGTGGGTCCAATGGCATATTGTCCTTGTTATAGTTTAAGAGGGATATCTTTGCGGTTCATCCTCGCTGCAGAATAGAAAACAGTCCAACATTTAAAAAAAAAAAAACAGTTTGGTAACATAACATCCACATGTCCTCTTGCTGAGTGTCTTCCAGCCTGATGACCTCCCACATTGTATCACTGAATTGTCATCAGACAATCTTGACTTCAATCTTGACTTAATTCTAGTCTGCTGAGCTGTGAAGCAAATGCATTAGAGAGAAATGCCATTAATACTGCATTAACAGTTGGTTGCTCCTCCTCCTTGACAGACTTGGTGACTGTAAACACGTTTTGTTTTTTGCGCTCTCACACTGTCAAAGCCATCACAACTATGCAGAGTTAACGCTGTAATCAGATTATCATTTCATAAAATCTGATTTGGGGAAAAGACGTCCCTTTGTGAACGGTAATTCAGCAGAACGCTGAGAGATTAGGTTTACACAGGGAATCCCTGTCCAGCTCAATAGACAGTTTGGTGGGTTACACTGCCAATCGATGGCTAAGATCCAGTTGACACCATTGAACTGTTGTTTTTTTCAAACTGTTAGGATTACATGGATCGTAACATTCAGTCTTGCACAAGTGCTCAGTTTGTGTTTGTTTCTGCCAGAGATAAATGATTATTGATATATACAGTAGATGGCTGAAGGCTATGTATTTATATTCATTAATATTTAGCACAGAGTAGCAAGATACAAATGTTTCACAGTTCAAGCCATTGACAGTTTCAATTGTTTCACTCCAAGAAAATTGTAGTTCACAATTGGTTCACTTCAAGAAACTATTCTTCTCCATCTTTCCTGTCCTTTTAGGTGAACCCTCTGTTGTGTGACAGGAGTGTTGGTCACTGCGTTGGGGTACATTTCTGTGACGCTGTTCCCCCTCCCATCCAGCGGGGGGCCCCGTGCACACCGCTGTGCACCTGTCATCTGCAGTGAGCCCTGCGGCCCCTCTCGGCCCCTCTTGGCCCCTCACGCAGTGGGCTTGCCAGCAGGACCCGGGCAGGCCTATTCTCCAGCCCTGACAGCCACAGAATAGAGTCTCTGACCCAGAACGCTGCACTATATCTAACATGACAAAGGAGCAAGAACCAGGCAGCTGAAGATGAAAGGAAACAAATTTAGCAGCAATTTGGGGGGTTTATGGAAAATGCTATGGCCCTCTACCCCTCCCCTACCCCCTATACAGTAGCCTACACAACCGGTTCACTTTGATGCTCTGTTCAGATGCTGTCTTCTGAAGAAGTCATTCAAGGTTTTCATTGCAATTAGAATAGGTATGGAGACGACAGGACATTGATGTCTTAGACTGCATCAGTGTGTGCAGTGTAGAGGCAGTGTAGAGGCAGTGTAGAGGCAGTGTAGAGGCAGTGTTTGCTGCATATTGTGCTGAATACTTGAGGACATGAGGGATATTAATAAACTGATATTATAAACTATCCCTACTTAGGTGACCTGGCATGAGACGTGGAACGAACTGTACTCGGGTCAGTTATTCTTTTATGACAAATTATCGAACAGTATTTCTGGAGACATCCGTGTAAACATATAACGTCTCTGTTTGGCATTGAATCAAAAGATCGGAGAACAAGAACGCTGCATCTGCTGCATTCTTTTACTCCTCATGACATGCAGTATTTGGGAGTGAGGAATCTAAAATAAAGGCTGTTTTTGTGAAAAGGGAAAGCGATAACCCCACACCTCCTCCCTACTCCCTCTTTCTTTCCTTCTCTCTTTCTCTCACACTCATTCTCCCTCTCTCCAGCTGCCTCATATCAACACACAGGCTCGGGCCATAAAGGGTGTTGGGTTATCTTTTCAATTTCTCTCACAGCTGAGAGCGATTAGGTCATCGTGTTGTCCTTTGTTAAGCACGGGACGACAAGTGAATGGTGTGTGTGTGTGTGTGTGTGTGTGTGTGTGTGTGTGTGTGTGTGTGTGCGCGTGTGTGCGTGTGTGTGTGTGTGTAGAGAGGCAGTTGGAACAGGCCGAGGCCAAGTGTCTGCTAACCGATGACATACGGACTCTGAGAATTGATATCACTACTTTCCTCCAAAATGATCTGTCACATCCATTTGGTGTCAAACAGGGCACTTGGTTGTCTGACATCTCCCAACTGCGGTGTTAGCTACACCCCCGCACCCCTACCCCACATCCACCCACCCATCCTCACCACGCCCCTGCAGTCCACTTTGCCCATGTAATAATGTTGTGAGAGAATACATGGCCCTTGAAACCTTCCTTCAGCAGGGGAAAAATGACTCACAGTGTCTTCACTTGGCCTAATGGACATGTAAACAGAGGATTTCGTGGAAGTGTTGAGAGGTTTTTGGAAGTTGGAGACTCACTGCTGGAGGTTCTCACAGTGTGTGGCACAAGTTGTGATGGTACAGCTAGTTACTGCACTACAAATTTGATGAGTTCTTTAATATTCTCTCTAATCTCTGCTATCCAACCGTGATTAATCCAATCTTTGGCATGTTGCTATTGTTGCCATTCCGAGAGCTGGAGAATCTGGGAAGCGTTCATATTTGGGATAGACCCCCTGACAGCTGCACTACCACTTAGGCAGTGTCCAGACCTCTAGCTCACCGTCTGTGAAAGCTCACCAAAGGCCTAATTACACTTCAAAAGTTCAACCTTGTTTTTAGTATGCTCTCCCAACGTAAACTTGTACAGGGACATCCTAAAAGCCCAGTTACAGCCTCTCTCCCTGCTAAAGCCTTTAGCGTTTGCGTCACCAGATGAAAGGGTGAGGGCATGTGACACAGCTTGTAATGTTTGTGTGCGTGCTTGGCATGCACACGTGTGGGGGTCCTTCAAGTGTGTGTGTGTGTGTGTGTGTGTGTGTGTGTGTGTGTGTGTGTGTGTGTGTGCGTGCGTGTGCCTGCAGGTCTGTGGGAGCAGTGTGCAGGGCCGTAACTACCATAGAGCACACTATAGAGGTGTTTTTGAGTCATAATTTGAAGTGCAATTGAAAGTCAGTTTGTGATAAATAATTGTCAATTCTACAATTTGCTTTGTCGTGTTAATGAGTGCATCTCTCACTCTCTCTCGCTCTCTATGTTCTGCGCTTTCACCTGTCCACAAATAGTGCTAACTATAACCTTTGTATCAAGGTCCAAGCACAGATGCTTACCATCACCAGCTAATGAGGTCACAGTATCTCATTTGCACTGTCTCCAGTTTGAAATTGCCCCACCAGTTATGATATTTTGTATTATATTTCA
>NC_139658.1:3432894-3492894 GCF_951799395.1 Argentina silus
TTGCATTTGGGTTGTCATATCAAGATTGTAATCAGACTAAGTCACCTCCCCCAGCCCAGTAGTTTGGGTAGATTGGTGTCCAGTCCTCTGTGAGATGTGAGGGCTCTACTCCATCTTTGGCTGTGGCTGAGAGCCAGGCTTACCTAAAATGAACCCCTTACCCCCTCCTCTAGCCCCGTCTCCCTGCTCCCTCTCTCTTCAAGACCCTTAGACCCCAGGCAGAGAGAGAGACGCCAAGCCCAACTCTTGGCACAATTCATATTCTAGTAATTCTTTCAGAAATAATAAACAGAAGGAGAGCAGCAGCCTGTTTATGTTGTGAGCATACACAAGCATTCTCCAGTCAGCAGAAATGTAGTGCTTTTAATGGAAAAGAGTGTGTTTTGCATAATATTCAAAAGTCTGTTTACACTAGCTATGAAGAGGTAAATATTGGTCTTTGTATTGTGCACATTCACCACAATAAATTATCAGTAACATTATGTTTGCCACCCAGATGATAGTTTGCTGGATGCTACATGCCATACTAGCTTGTGTTCAGTCATGTTTTACCTGTTGTATATATTTACATTGGACCCATGATCTCTTCTCCAGGACATAAATACAGACACAAGAGGCACAGAGAGGGGAAGGTGAAGAGAAAGCCTGCAGTGATGGCGACAGTGGAGGCTGTGGGCAGCAGCATGCTGAATGACCTGGAAACCCTGAGCACAGGCCTGGCTGTCGCCGATCCCTTCCCCAGATCAGAGAGCAGCAGCAGACGGCCGGCTAATGACAGCAGTGGTGACTCAGGACCTCACAGGAGATCAAAGCGCTTCCTCTCCTATCCCCGCTTTGTAGAAGTCATGGTTGTGGCAGACAGCAAGATGGTGGAACATCACGGGAGCAACCTCCAGCACTACATTCTCACATTAATGTCCATCGTAAGTTCTGCTCAGTTAACCGCCTCCTCTACCGCCAACCAGCCCTTTTTGATTGAGGTGTGCAGGAGTGTGTGTGTGTGTGTGTGTGTGTGTGTGTGTGTGTGTGTGTGTGTGTGTGTGTGTGTGTGTATGAGTGTGTGTGTTACCATTCTGCCTCCGGGATCATCATCAGAGGAGGGCCAGGAGAGGGAAAGGGCAGCCCAGGGCAGGAGTAAACAAGAATTTCAAACGGTCAGGAGGAGAGAGGGCAGCATGAGGCGGACCTGTCTGACAGCTTTGATGAATGTGAAAAAATAAGCTCAGGTATGTCGCATAGATGGCATACTCCTGGCCACTTCAAATAGCGGGCCTCAGTGCTGAGCACCTAGGGGGTAGCTAAGGTGACCTATATTCTGATCCTGGCAAAGGCTGCATTCTCCACAGGATCTGAGGCCATTATCAACTTCTCAGGCAAATGAGCCAACCGTTTTTCCTTTCAAAACTGCAGGTTTGAAGCCCCATTGAACGAATACATACTTTGAACGTTTCTGACGTTTTGCCTACTAATCAGATGAAAGATTCCCATGTTGAAAGATTTCCATTATGAAAACATAGCAATGTGTTTGACTATTGTCCTTTTCTTTCAGGTGTCTTCCATCTACAAGGATCCCAGCATCGGCAACCTGATTAACATAGTGATTGTGAAGTTAGTCATAATAAACAATGAGCTGGTAAGATTACAACACTTAATCTAATCCTAATTATTCTTATTTCAGATGAAAACAAAGCATTGCATTCGTTCAGCTGCCTCAGTAGTAAACCTAGCCTGTGTCTCTCTCTTTAGGATGGCCCTGTAATTTCATTCAATGCACAGACCACTTTAAAGAACTTCTGTATCTGGCAACAGAGCCATAACCACCTAGATGAGAACCACCACTCCCACCATGATACAGCCATCCTCATCACCAGGTAGTGAAGGACTTGATTCCTGACTTTTGACCCTTTGAGTGTTGAACTTTCTAACTGATTGAACATTAGTTCTCATCTAAATGGAAACTGGCACCCCATAGCTGTTTTAAATACTACTATAAATAAATACACTAATAACTAATAGTATGGAACTTGATAGTGGGATATTACAGTGCTTTGTGTTTATTGGGTGTCAAACTAGTCATGTTAAGGTTCATATGTGTCTTTCTCATAGACAGGACATCTGCCGAGCACGGGATAAGTGTGACACTTTAGGTAAGAGGATCTTTAAAACCATAACTCACTAAAGCCATGCTTCACTGTAGGTACTGAGGGTTTAATGATAATTTCATTATAGGATGTACAGTGCATTCAATTATTCTGCTGCTGATGGTGATGATGACAGCGTGGTAATGATGATAATGATGATGATGGTGAAACTGTTGGTTGCAGGGCTTGCAGAGCTGGGTACAGTGTGTGATCCATACAGAAGCTGCAGTATCAGTGAGGATAATGGACTCAGTACAGCGTTCACTATTGCTCATGAACTGGGCCATGTGTGAGTACTATTGCATCACTATTCAACGTTTGGTTTTGGGCTCAATATCTCCAAACCTTATGGCAGTACTCTCTAACTCTGACACTGGGCCTAACACTAAAACAACTGATTCAACTAACACACGTATCATAAGCTGAGTCAGGTGTGTTGAGTGCTGGGTGGAAGCAAAAGCCTGCACACCCTTTGGCTTTCCAGGTTCCTTGGTTGGTGACCACTGCCCTACAGTAAGTATGTATTGTCCAAAGTCCTTAGTTAGCCTGAGTCAGCCTGCGCAGGCGTTCATCCAGATTGGCCACAGAGCCTCAGCTTGCTACATTGGAGACTGTTACAGACTTTAACAGCCCCCATGTCTTACACAAATGCTCACACAAAAGGTGGGATTGTTGAATTCCATTCTTATCCGTGTAAAGAGGTGACAACACTGTTGAAGTCTGCTTAGTGACAGAGCTGGTACAATACTGTACGTGCTACACAGTACGACATTACCATACAAGAGAAGTACCATACTGTGTAGTGGGCTACACTGGACCTGTTCACTGTGGCCTGATTCTCCTAGGCACTAGCCCCTACACTAGGGTTGGAAGATTAGACGATTACATCTGGGATCACTGATGGTCCGAATCTATTCAGATGGAAATTCTTTGCCGATTTGAAGAAAAGGAGAAAATGTCATTTTATGGCGCATTTAAGTCAATAATCGGCTCCTCAGCCCTCTGCTTTTCCCATTCCTAAAAGTGTTATGTATAGCCTATTTTAGCAGGCTGACATTCTGAATTAAACCTGTGTTTCATTTTTAGGAGACCCACAAATGCATTACAGGTCAACTGCGGAGTGTCTTTTGAAATAGGTCTCATAAGGCATATATCCTTTATTGAAATGTCTAACTACTACTGTTACCTTTTAAGATTGTCAGCAAGCAGTGTCATGAGGTGTTCAAATGAGAGGGGATGAGGCATATCTAGGCTTATCCTTCCATTGATGATGGATTATCACTTTGATGCTATGCTATGCTATGCTATTGTAGCCTACTTTGAGAGCAAATGGGCCTATAATAACAATATCGCAGCCTACTTGTGTTAAGTCTTGGTTGTTTTGTTCTTTATAGGTTCAACATGCCCCATGACGACAGCAACAAGTGCAAAGAGGATGGGGTTAAGAACCAGCAGCACGTGATGGCCCCCACTCTGAACTACTACACTAACCCCTGGATGTGGTCCAAGTGTAGCAGGAAATACATCACTGAGTTCCTTGAGTATGTCATGGCCATTGTTTTCTATTTTAAACATGCATGTAATTATGGAAAATGTTTGATTAGTAGTTGTTAGATCCACACTCTTATGCAGAAAGGGTTAAAGGGATAGTTCACTCATATTAATACCTTAAAAGTGGTCTATGGGCCAGGTGAGACTGTTGATGTTGTAATTTGAGGGAGCTGGATTTGGTAATGGTCATATTAAATCAAAGTAGCTATAGTCTTGCAGATTATAGGAAAACAACAATTGATTTTGACTTTGTGAACCCAAACATTCCATCTCCCAGCTCTTATTTCAGAAACTTCTGGATGCAGCTTTTAAATGAATATCGCTACAGGTCTTGTTTTGGCTAGCAATAAAACAGCCCTCAGTGTGTTTTCTGGCTGTTTGTGTCTTTGTTTTTTTTTTCATTTTATTTTTATTTCTTAATAGCACAGGGTATGGCGAGTGCTTACTCGACGAGCCAATTTCTAGGCCATACAGTCTTTCCCAGCAGCTGCCCGGACGGATATACAATGTCAATAAACAATGTGAATTGATATTTGGGCCAGGGACACAGGTGTGCCCATTTATGGTAAGCAAACACAGTGTGAAATGTCATGTTTTGCACATCTGTCAAAGACAAGACAGAACCCTGTTCTACAGTGCTTCTCACTGGTTAGTACTACTTTACTGAGCACTGTCACACCAGCGGCATCTGTTCTGGAGTCACCTTGTTGTCTCATGTAACCTATAGTAGAACAGGATATCTTAGTATACAGTAGAGCTGGATGTCTTTTCAGCTACTGTACCCTGCCCTCAGGGCTTTATTTGAAGAGCAGATTCCTTAAATTGGTGGGGCTCAGTCTTTAAAGGGCAATGGGAGGTTCACTGTGTGTGTGTGTGTGTGTGTGTGTGTATGTGCATGTGTGCGTGTGTGTGTGTGTGTGTGTTTTCTCCAGACTCAGTGCCGCAGACTGTGGTGCACCAGCCCAGAGGGAGCCCAGAAAGGCTGCAGAACCCAACACATGCCCTGGGCCGACGGGACTGAGTGCTCCCCTGGAAAGGCAAGTACCAGAGAAGTGGGGGAGAAAAGAGAATGTGAGCAAAAGGGCACCAGCATCACACATAAACACACACACACACACACACACACACACACACACACACACACACACACACACACACACACACACACACTCACTCACTCACTCACTCACTCACTCACTCACTCACTCACTCACTCACTCACTCACTCACTCACTCACTCACACACACACTCAAATGTTCTCACACAGATAGACTCTACACTGAAACACTTGAAATGTTTAGTGTTATTAATTGACACTATCCTTCCCATAAATAATGATATGAAAGATAACTATAATTATAAAATGCTGAATTAAAGAGTAATTTCATTAAAATCCCAAATGACAAAAGAAAACAACACGCTTCGAGGCGCCTTTCCAAAATATTAAATCACCAGTGATGACTCTATTCTGTAAACTCAATAATTGAACATGAGTAGTGCACGTGGCGGTTGATCCAAATCCCTGAACCATTTGTTGAAACAGATTTTGGACCTGCATCCTGGGGAACTGGGATGGAGACAGATTTGTTTGCCTCAGAGCCAGTGTTATTATGAGGCAATAATAGGCTTAGGAGAGGGAGCTGTGAATGGAGACTTGTGGAGATTTCCCTCTCTGTTACTGGTTTAGTGTAGCTTCTAATTAGCTGCTTGTCCTAACCCTCTGCTTCCTGCCATGTCTGTGTAAGACATGAAAGAGTTCTGGGCTAGCCAAGCTGCAGAGGTCCCCAGACACACATGCTAAAAGCCTGCTCTGTTTATATATTGTATTCCTGTACACAAACCTCACATCCTATCCTGTAGTATACTTTTAAATGTGTGCTGTGAAAGGAAAATGGAGCCTCTGTTATGAGTTGAGACATATTCTAATCCTGGAGTCCGACTATTCGTGCTTCCCAACATTTGGTGAATAATTTCTCCCAGATTAGCATCAAAGGAGAATGTGAAAGGTCTTTTAGTAAGATGTGTTGCCAGTGCTCAGGCTAAGGTTTCATACTGTATTCTCACTCTCTTCCTTTCCCTCTCTTTTCCTCCTTCCTTCCCCTCCATCTCTCTTTCTCTCACGGCAGCACTGTAAGCATGGCCTGTGCATCCCGAAGGAGCACGATGCCACACCTGTGGAGGGAGCGTGGGGCGTGTGGAGCCCATTTGGCACCTGCTCGCGGACGTGTGGCGGGGGCATCAAGATCGCAGTGCGTGAGTGCAACCGACCCATGTAAGCAACAGCCTCAGCTCTTTGTAGTCATGCAGGTCTACTGGACTGTGTCTCCGTTCGAGCACCCATGGTTAATGTACCATAAGATCATCATCCTTAAGAGAATTCTTTCCACGGCTAACCTTCAAGTACCGTCACATCAGACTTTTTTTTATTTTTTTTATTATTGGTTCCTCGATAAACATAGGAAGGGTACTTGACTGAAAGGGTTCTTTATTTAAAGGGTACTTTCAAGAGGAGTTGAAGGGAAGGGTTAGAGAAAGCACAAGACCATATTGATCTTATGGTGTCACTGTCAATGCACCTTCTCACACCTACTGACAGGCAAAAGATACAAGGTACTTGGAGTCATATCTTGCGCTTCAACAGAAGTAATATACTGTTGCTGATTAAGTGCCCTTTGAAAAGGCTACGCTAAAAACCCGTACGGCAGAGCACCGCTCTGAAAACCCTGACAGTCCAGTAGCTGTCCATTTCAAATGGGCAAAGCATTCCATAACAACATTCAGCTACTGTGGCATTCAAAGAGTCAGTACCTCCAGACACGGAGGCGTTTTTGAAAAAACTGCTCCAAAACCTCGCCCCATTGGGCATGAACGAGGACTTTGACCGGTCTGTCTTTCTATGATAGCTAAAGAGAGATAGAATTAAACATTTTTGTAGAGATAATATATTTTTGCACTGCTATAATGACAACTAGTAGACAAACCTGTTGGACAGATAGATTAACATGAACTGTATTTATACCACTGGCTATTACTATGGGTCTTTTCCACCTTTATTTAGTCTCCCACAGGAGAGCGCTACGGAGCAGCAAGTTTATCATCATATTTTTCTTCATTATAGTTTTCATTTGTAAATAATGTACATATTGTGTAGTTTTCTGCACATGAATAGAAATATATATAACTATTACATGCAAGCCTTAATGGCAAAAAATGACTGGTACAGAGCCACACAGGTGTGAGTGATTTTCTGGTGCGTTGAACACAATGTTGTCCAATGTGTAGATAAAAGTCATAGACGGACAGAACGATAGATGGATGGATGTGTTGGTTAGTTGATTTGTTGATTTAGTAATTCATTCATTCATTAATCGATGAATGCCACCCTCCTCCTCTTCCCCGCAGACCCAGGAATGGGGGAAAGTATTGTGTGGGGCGCAGGATGAAGTTCCGCTCGTGTAACTCTGAGCCGTGCTCCAAGCAGAAGAAGGACTTCAGGGAGGAACAGTGTGCTACCTTTGACGGCAGACACTTCAACATCAACGGTCTACCTCCAAACGTGCGCTGGGTGCCCAAGTACAGCGGAAGTGAGAACCTTTCCTTTCCTTTTATATCCAAAATTATATTGATGTTAATATAAATATGACTTTTTAGTGCTGATTGTGCCCTTTGATATGTAGTTGTTGTAGGCCAACGGACATTTAGAGCTTCTGCCAAGATGTATTCGGTCAACTTATTACAGACCCTGAGGGGGTCATGTTTTCACTGTTCTCACCATCTCACTCTTTCCTTCATATCCTCAATCTCTCTCACTCTCTTTCTCTCTCCTCTTCTCAATTTCTCTCTCTCTCTCTCTCTCCTCCCTCGATGTCCAGTTCTGATGAAGGATCGCTGTAAGCTGTTCTGCAGGGTGGCTGGCAGCACGGCCTACTATCAGCTCAGGGATCGGGTCATCGACGGCACGCCGTGTGGACCCGACACCAACGACATCTGTGTACAGGGCCTGTGCAGGGTGAGGCGAGAGCCTTAGAATAATTTAAAGCTTGTGAGCTAACTCTTTCCCTATGAGGCAGTTTAGCTTAACTGCTATGGCAAGCGTAATGTAAGCAATTATGCTCCGAATAGAGTTTGACTTTAGTGTGGTTTTAAAGAGAGCATTAATGTCAGATGCGTTTCAGTTATAGTGACTTACACGGGTAACTGGACTAGATTCTGTCTGAAGCAACTATTTATTAGATAACTGGGTTAAATCCAAGCTTGATAGAACAGTATTTTACAAGAAATAAAACTACAACCCAAATACCCACGGTAACTCACTTTCACAACTATACTAAAATCCCAGCTGTATCAATGTTTATATCAATGTAAATGAGTGCCAGGCAATAAAATAGTTTTCTATGGAGGGGAATACATTGGATGTTTCCACTAGAATATTTATCCTTCTCTCTCCTATTCATCCTCCTCTCCCCATGCAGCAAGCGGGGTGTGACCATGTGTTGAACTCCAAGGCCAGGAGGGATAAGTGTGGTGTGTGTGGCGGTGACAACTCCTCCTGTAAGACCGTGGCAGGCACCTTCAACATAGTGCACTACGGTGAGCTTGTGCGCTAGGGTTCAAACCAGTGTCTCAAAGTTCCTAAATGGCTTCCTTTCCTTGTCTCCTCTCTATGGTGACCACTGATCTCAACAGACAGGGCAGGTGATAGCAATGATGAGTTTAGCTCCTCAATATAAAGCTTCAACCTATCCAGTTTTTTTTGTGATCACAAAGCCTAGGAGACAAGGAAAGAACCTCAACCAATTAGTGTTGGGACAGAACTTAGGACCTCATGATGTCAAACCTGCTCATGTTTTCTCATGCTTGTCGGGTTTCAGGATACAATGAAGTGGTGCGAATACCTAGTGGTGCTACAAACATTGATATCCGCCAACACAGCTACTCAGGGAAACCAGAGGACGATAACTACCTCGGTAAGACTCAAACTAACAATCACAACAAACATTTATTAACATGAAATCTACTTCAAACAGAGGCGTGACCTGTGTTCAGGTGTGTCCACAGTTGTAGTATTCACCTGTTTAGTCACAACGGGACAAATAGTGTGCAAAATAGGAGATAGACAGTAGCCAATGAGAAGTTATGTTGTGTTTGGGGATGGTGGGACTTGTGGGACTGTCTGTTCTCAGTGGAAAAGTCTTTGGAGTGGGAGTTGGTGCACACATGCTAACGTATTAATGACCCAGAACACAGATAGCTCTTTGGGTGCATTCCATGGAGGCCACTAGGTGTGTGTGTGTGTGTGTGTGTGTGTGTGTGTGTGTGTGTGTGTGTGTGTGTGTGTGTGTGTGTGTGTGTGTGTGTGTGTGTGTGTGTGTGTGTGTGTGTGTGTGTGTGTGTGTGTGTGTGTGTGTGTGTGTGTGTGTGTGTGTGTGTGTGTGTGTGTGTGTGTGTGTGTGTGTGTGTGTGTGTGCGTGCGTGCTCTCGCCTTTACTACTGCAACGCACTCTTGGCCGGGCTCCCCGCCTCTGCCATCCGCTCTCCCGTCTGGTGTTCAATCTCCCCAAGTTCTCCCATGTCACCCCCCTCCTTCGCACCCTTCCCGGTAGCAGGTTGCATCAGATTCAAGACCCTGGTGCTCGCCTACCGGGCGCAAAGAGAACAGCCCCTCCTTACTTGCAAGCAATGGTCACCCCCAAACCCCTGCCCGATCGCTCCGCTCTTCCACCTCGGCTGGCCGCCTGGCACCGCTGCCTTTACGTGGATGCAGCAGTCGCGCTATTCGGTCACGGCTCTTCACTGTCCTGGCGCTCCGCTGGTGGAACAAGCTTCCCACTGCTGTCAGGACTGCAGAGTCACTACCTATTTTCCGCCATGGATTGAAGACCCATCTCTTCAGGCTACATCTTAACTGTCCCTCCTAAAGACCTCTTCATCCCCACTACCCCCCCTATACAGTTTCTCTACTGTAAATTTAAAAAAAAAAGAAACAAAAAAAAAGAAGTAATTCTTCCTTCTTCTAGCATTGTGACTGCCAATACCCCCTGGTCCTAGCATATTACTGGTCCTAGCATATTACTTTTTCTTATGATGACTGATGGATAGATGATTCACTTACTTAGAGAAATGTATTTGTTTTAAGTCGCTTTGGAGGCGTCTGCTAAATGCCATAAATGTAAATGTAAATGTGTACACGCACACACTGTAATGTGTGTGTGTGTGTGTGTGTGTGTGTGTGTGTGTGTGTGTGTGTGTGTGTGTGTATTGTGTTTGACGGTGCACTGGGGCCCAAAGGGAAATAAAAAATGGGTAAGGGGGCTTGCGGGAAGGGAAGCGAGCCGGTCTCTGGTCTCTGTGGCCACATTACTGTGATGTGTGAAATGGCAAGGAAAGTAACTCAGGAAATTAGCTCCATAATCGCATTAGTGTGAATGTGTTCAGCAGACTGACTGGTGAACAGGAGGCCTGAGACTCCTGGAGGAATGCAGGATTATTTTATCCCAATTAGGTTTTTATCTTCTCTCTATGGCCGACCTTACTGTAAATGAAAACATGACAGATGTTTTGCTGTGCAATGTTTTTGTTACTGCATAAAGTGAGAGTTTGACTTACTACTGTCATCTTAGAGTTGCCAACTCATTTAGTGATCTGTATATCAACAAAAAGAAAAGTGGGAGATACGGTATAAGACCTTTTGTTCTTTAATACTAAACATATTTGATTGATTGCTCATGTTAACTTTGCTAGATGAGTTTATCCAAGCGTATTAAAGACACCTGTGATCACTTATCCAGACCCATACCTTCAGACTGTAATACCAATATTTCTTAATCTTCACTGAATTAACCTTCCTTTTCTCTCTCTGCAGCTGTTTCAAACAGTCGTGGGGAGTTCCTGCTCAACGGTGAGTTTGTGGTCAGCATGTTCAAAAGGGAAATCAAATTGGTCAACGCCATCATCGAGTACAGCGGATCCGACCACGTCATCGAGAGAATCAACTGCACTGAACGCATCGAGGAGGAGATCATTGTCCAGGTAACCTCTTTTGGCTGCTTACGACTGTACTGAATGAGGCAAAAGTTTGTTTGGCTTGTTGCTGCAAATGAAACAGGCATTTCATGGAGGCCAAGTTTCATGGAGGTCGAGTTCTATTTTTAAGAGCACAACTATGCCAATGAAATATGACTAAGTTGAGTTACAGTGTGTAATGACACTATCTTTCAGTTGAGCTTATGAGGACTCTGTCTTAACTGATCCTAACCTCTCTCTGCTCTCTGTCTATCTGTCCTTCCCCCCAGGTGCTTTCTGTGGGAAACCTGTACAACCCAGACGTCAGGTTCTCCTACAACATCCCCATCGAGGACAAACCCCAGCAGTTCCTCTGGGATGCCTACGGACCCTGGCAGGATTGCAGCCGCTTGTGCCAAGGTGAGTTGAGGAGGAGGAGGGGGGGGGATGTGGGAGGGAAGATTAGGGGACAGAGAAGTGAGGGAGGGGGGAGAGGAATTGAGGTGGGTAGGGGGTATGGGAGGGGAGGGGGGGGGGATGCGGGAGGGAGGGATTAGGGGACAGAGAACTGAGGGAGGGGGAGAGGTGTGGTAATGGAAGAGGAAGTATGAGGGGGGGGGGGGGGGGGGTGCTGGAGACCATTTTTAGCTTGATGTGAAGAAAACTCTCAGAAAGCTTTATGTGGGCTACAGCACGAAAATGTTTGAGAACCACCTCTCCAAGATGACAACATCAATTCTCTAGCCAACAGTTCCTCAAGGAGTGTCCAAAGATGGGATGGGGAGAGCATTAGATGATAAGGAGCGAAGATGTACTCTACTCAACACCACTCCCTCCTTGATGGATGTAGCGTTACTACTAGTACACTAAGCTCTTTTAATGCTTGGTAATAAAACATTAGAACAAGAGGTACAGATATCAATATGATTTAAACCAGGGAGTTAGACTTTACTCCTAAAGTCAACTGCTGGTTTTAATCCTAGCCTTTTGATGAGTTTATGATTTAGACATCGGAAACTATGTGTATGTGTATGTGTATGTCTGTGTGTCTGTGTGTGTCTGTGTGTGTCTGTGTGTGTCTGTGTGTGTCTGTGTGTGTGTGTGTGTGTGTGTGTGTGTGTGTCTGTGTGTGTGTGTGTGTGTGTGTGTGTGTGTGTGTATTGGCATCTCTGATGTATTTCACCCCACCAGGAGAGCGTAAAAGGAAGATCGTGTGCAGTAGAGAGTCAGACCGGGTGGTGGTCTCAGACCAGAGGTGCCACGGGACTACCAGACCAGCTGTGATCACTGAACCCTGCAACACAGAGTGTGAACTCAGGTACACCACTTTCTTTCCATCCCTCATTCCCTCGATCACTATCTTTCCTCCTCTCGATCCCTACTTCTACTTTGCCAATCACTCCATATTTTCCAGCTCTCTCCCTCCTCCTCATCACTCACTCCATCACTCTCTCATCACTATCTGTCCATCTCTCTATCTATCAATATCTCACCCAATTCATCAATCGATATTTCACACAATTGTACTGTGTAATCCAAAAATCACTAAACACTTGTTGTAGATTATAGTCTCATCCCTCACCTTTAACGTTTTTACCTTCAACCTTTGTCCAGGTGGCATGTGGCTCGTAAGAGTGAGTGTACAGCTCAGTGTGGACTGGGCTACCGGACCCTGGAGATCTACTGTGCCAAACTCAGCCGCCCTGAGGGAAAGACCCAGAAGGTGGACAACCGTTACTGCAGCAACCTGCGCAAACCTGACGACAAGGAGGGTTGTCATGGCGATTGTAACCCAGGAGGTTGGGACTACTCATCGTGGTCAGAGGTAACATTTACATAAAAAAAAAAGAAGTGTACTGTGTGTACGTGCATGTGCGTTAAGTGCATGCATGCATGCATCTGTTAGCGCTTACGTCAAAGTGTGTGTATCTGTTTGTGTGTGTTCCAGTGCTCGAAGAGCTGTGGTGGAGGTACACGTCGTCGAGGGGCTGTGTGTGGGAAGGCATCTGAGGCGGGCGCTGATGACAGCAAGTGCAGCCCGAGGGACAAGTTGACCGTCCAGCCCTGCAATGACTTCCTCTGCCCCCAGTGGAAGACCGGAGACTGGTCCGAGGTCAGTTTGGCTGGGTGACATTATACTAACTTTGTTTTATTTGGCCCTATTTGCTTTTCAATTGTAATTGAGGAATTGATTTGGACATGGCATTGAAACTGAAATGGCCTATTTTATGTACAGTGTACATAAAGTGTAAGTTAATCATTGTAAATGTTTGGACCAAGGGTTCATGATAGGATTATGCAAGACTGGGTCTATGTGTGTGAGGGAGGGGTCATTCTATTGACATGACAGAGTTCACTTTATATGAAGAAGAAACATCACAAATGTCAACTTTTTTGGCCAGACTCAGCAATGAACTGGGTCAAATGAAATTGGTAATGTTCATCCTAGTTATGGCCAAGTTATTTCCTGTCATGTACTGTACTGTGTATTCTAGGACCAGTGTTAGTGGAGTAATATCTGGGTTTACTGCATAGTTTACACATTCTGGCCAAGCTGCTTGGAAGGCTTTGGGCCGCATTCCACAAATATTTCTAATATCCCATGTGGTGCTGCTAAACACAAACACACACAGTTGACTGTACTGTACACACAGACACACACATATACTGTACACATTAAAGCCCCTGTTCACTAAGACACACACTCTGTAACCCTGCGTTTGTGAGTATGTTGGCCAAACCCTCTTTGTTTCGAAAGCATTGTGTTTGTCCTTATTTCTCATTTCACCATAGATGTTTGGTCATCATTGACTGTAGTGCAACATGGACTAATTAATCTACCTTGTCAAATAGAATAGTAAATAGATTGTAAATAGTTATTAAATAGATAATAAATAGATTGTAAAGGTAAATCATGTTCCTACAGTGTCTGGTGACGTGTGGAAAGGGCTACAAGCATCGTCAAACGTGGTGCCAGTTTGGAGAAGACCGCCTCGACGACCACTTCTGTGACTCGTCCAAGCCTGACTCTGTTCAGACGTGCCAGCAGCAGGAGTGTGCATCCTGGCAGGTCGGACCCTGGGGACAGGTGAGGAAGAGTTATAGTGACACACCTGTTGGTCAGGTCATATGACCCATTGGGCCAGATACAGTACAGATACAGTATACAGATACAACATACAGTAACTTGTGACATGTGTCATTAGCCGACTTTCCACAATGGGGCTCACGCCATATGTTCCAGTGTGTGCCAAGGCCAATTGCTTTTCCACAGTCACTCCTGGGCTTCAACAGTGCTTACTCCAGGCCTTACTCCAGGCCTTACTCCAGGCTTATTCGGTGCTTAAAACTCAGGCATTTAGCCTCCTCTACCCCCCTGGGCCTTATGAGGCCAAACGGGGCTAGGGGCGCGGTTTAGAGTGAGGGCGCATATTCTCACCAACCAAGTGTTGTAGTTGGCTAGCAAACTTGGTGGGTGGCAAGCATAATCCAAGTTAGCTCTGTGACTACACAGTTGGAAATGATTTAAATAGCACTGTTTACAAATAAAATTGCCATAAACTGCCATATACCAGAACCAGTTATTTATTACCACTTACCAGAACCTGTTGGGAAACCGAAACATTGAAAATGTTTACTACTGTAGTTAGTGGTGTGTCTGAGTTCACCACCTAACAGACTGCAGAATGTAAACAACCTATGCTACGGGGCGCGACTAGAAAGCCCAGCTGTGGAAATTCAAAAGGGTTTGTTCAATAGGCTCGAAGCAACGGGCATGCACTGGCACCACTGCCGCAAAGCGCCTATTTCGTCCCGGCCCTAGTTTTCCCATTATCACCGTTTTTTATATTGTTACAGCACATACTGTATATGAACTTTGCAATTCAAACTGTGTCTGATCTATTGTGTGCCTAATATTCGAAAATTAGGTCATATTAACGTGATTCACATTAGGAGCTATTTATAATATCTTTCATGATAAATCGAGTTTGGGTTCAGAGTTTTAAACAGGAATCTGTCCAGTTGGAGAGGAGGCAATACAGAGGCTAATGTAATCAATGTGTTTCGGTCTCAGATTAACTTTATCCAGATGTCGGGCAATGACAGGGGAGAGATAAACTAAGCCAGTCATTTAGCATAGCCTCCATTCAATCTGCTGTTTATGCAGAATGCTAACCCTGCCAAAACAAGCATACACAATCTGTACACAATCTGTGTAGATTTACTCCTCTGTGTGTTTACATTTGCTAACGCCTAAGCAGTTTACATCTCAAGAAAAAAAAAAAAAAAAAACATCGCTAGGCTATAGCCTAAAAAGGCAATGTTGCAACATTTTCACAAACACGGCGCACTATCTTATAACAAAACTTGTGTGTGCTAATTGCAAACCACCCTCTAACTAAGCCCAAAAGTGTGATGGAGATTTGGCACCCCTATACCATGGAGAAGAGGCGATCGTGCTAAATGTACAGTATATTTGAAGCCGTTAAATGAAGCATGCAGGAATCTTAGCTGAAGTTGCTGCCACACAAGTTTGACCTCGTTTCATTGGAGTCAGTGAGGTAGAAGGGAGTGCAGTGTACCCACTGACTTGGCTACAGTGGAAAAAAGGCAGTGGAATCAAAGTCGATGAATTACTCATGCATGATGGTCCTGAAGGCGGTTATCTGCTGGCACTGAGGCAGAGGACACTCGCCAGGGAGTGTGCCCCCCCCCCCCCCCCCCTCCTTCTCCCCTTTGGAGTTACTCATTTTTGTAAAAGTACATGCATTTTCCCTCCCTCCACTCTCTTTCTATATTTCTCTTTCTCTTGTTCTCTTGTTCTCTCTCTCTCTCTCTCTCTCTCTCTCTCTCTCTCTCTCTCTCTCTCTCTCTCTCTCTACCTCTCTCTCTTTCTTTTGTGAACCCAGTGCACTACCTCATGTGGACCCGGTTACCAGATGCGAGCGGTGAAGTGTGTTGTGGGGTCTTATGGTTCTGTCATGGACGACACTGAATGTAACGCAGCCACACGGCCCACTGACACTCAGGTAAGGGAAACAGTCCACTCACACTCTCTCCCCCTCTCTCTCTCACACTCTCTCCCCCTCTCTCTCACACTCTCTCCCCCTCTCTCTCACACACTCTCTCCCTCTATCTCTCATTCTATCCCACCCACACTTTCTAATCAGGTAAAGACTCTCTACGCTCCCAAGAGTACTACAGTACACATGCTATCAGTATAACATCCCCTAAATACCCTCCTCCCATCCCCTAACCTCCTAATGACTTCCACGACTGTGTCAATGGCCTGGTTGTACGCTTTTCATGCAGCTTTCTCCCTCCCCTCTCCCTCCGGCAGGGGTAGAGAGTAAGATCCAGTGTAGTTCATCCTGAGAATGAGGTGAGAGAGAGAGAGAGAGAGAGGGGGGAGGGGGGGGAGGGGGGGGGTAGGGGGTTTCCCTGTGGGGCCGGAGAGACAGGTACAGTCAATGCCACACTGTGCCCGTGAGGCAGCAGGAAGGAAGCCCTCCACACCCAGTCTATTACCACCTCCACTCAATAAGACTTTGTTGTCTGGAGGGCTGGGTAGGGATGGGGTGCGCCGGCCTACTCTACCCCCATAATGAGGCACATAGCTGGGCTTGTCTTCCTCTGGTAGCCCCCCCCCCCCCCTTATGGAGCTTGAGAGAGAGCAGGAGAGAGAGAGGAGTAGTCCATGGCAGGGGGCGTGTAAAAGCTCCGCTCAGGGAGCTGCTGGAGGGGGTCTGGGGGAGGGGGAGAGGGGGGGGGTGGGGGGGCAAGTTGGCACTTGCCCCAGAAAGATGATGCTGTAACAGAGTTGTAGGCCACAGGGCAGGGCTGGTTGATGGGGGCAAAACATTCCTGGATTATTGGAAAAGATGGCCTCACCTTGGTTATGTAAGTCAGACTTCTACAGTCTGCCAGTGGTAGCGCCCATCTGTTAAGAGTCCACCATGGTGTGAGAGTTTGGTTCTCACTCCCCCAGAACCTCAGGTGTTCTTCTAGGTTTCTGTAGAGAAACCTCAGTGGTAAGTCTGTGCCTACTCTCTAAAAGTGTCACCGTCACTTCAAACCCCTACTTTACTCAGATGTTCGTCAAACAAACATTGTTCAGTTCACAAGTATGAACTTGTCTCAGTATGATAGTTTAGTTTATTAAGCCCTATTCCTAATGGAGGGAAGGCAGAATGGGCCCTTTTTTTTCGGGCCGGAGGACTTGGAACTGTGGGCGGGGTGGGGTAGGATGGAGAAGGGTGTAAACTCAGGTTGAGACTGCAGTCACAGGGAGAGGCCCCACAACCCCCTTGGTCCGGGGCCTTAATTCCCGACTCAGCCGTCAAGCCCACTGACCCTGAACCAGTCACTTCACCTCCCTGTGATTCCAGCCAGTCATCCGTGAAGTGGGCAACCAGGCCGCCCACCCGCGCATCATTCCGGGGCTGGAAAAGGGGGAAAGAGGAAGAATGGAGCTTATGTTGTAGACGAGAGCCACCACTGACTCCACCTGAGTTGACCAGAGTGGGAGGAGGAAAGAGGAGAAACCAAAAACAGACAAGGCTGGCTGAATGGCTGCGTCCTACGTGCATGCGCTCACAGCTGTAGGCACTCTCTCTCTCCCACACATACACATGGATACACACATGGCTGGCTTGGCTGCCTTTAGAACCAGACCCTCTTTCCCCCTTCTTCTCTCTCTTCTTTCTCTTCTCTCCCCACCACTGTGTTTTTACAATGTAATTTACTGTGTGTGTGAGAGGCGGCTGAGTGCTGCGTTCCCCTCGCTGCCTGGGTGCTGTTTGTTTCCACTAGGAGAATGAGTGTGGAATGTTGAGCCCACCAAGGCCCTGCTAGACATGATTTAGGCTCTCACGTCAGAGCTAGCGGGTCAGAGGTTACAGAGGGCACAGGGGAGGAGAGAACGGGGGCGGAAGGAGGAGCAGGAGCTGAGCAACACCAGCATTACCATTGGAGATTTGCATACCGTTCCTCTATGACCTGTTGTGAGCTGTTGCACATGGAAATAGGAGGTGCCTAAGTGGGCTTATGTTGAGGGGTTTCACATTACAGGCAGTGTTTCTGACCTTAGGCAAACAGATTTGTTTATCGTTAGACTGTCGATAGGTTGCCTGCAGTCTTTTATTCGTTTTTACTAGGTTAGAGTGTATTTTCAACAGTTTATGATAGTGTGTCAGTGTCCCTGGTAGGCAGTCTTTGATTGACATGTGTCCTTCCTCCTGTAGGACTGTGAACTGAACCAATGTCCCGTCAGCCACCCTGTTCCACCAGGGACCAAAGTGCCCTCCCACCCCGGCCACAAGACCCAATGGAGGTTTGGCTCCTGGACACAGGTTGGTTTTACTGCATAGTCCATTACTCTTCGTTAATGATGCATGCATATTGTGTATGCATATTCATCCACGTGTATGTGTGTATGTGTGTGTGTGTGTTGTACCGTACCAAAATACGTCTGTCTCCACCACAGTGCAGCGCCACCTGTGGCAAAGGCCATCGGATGCGCTACGTGAGTTGCCGTGACAACCAGGGTGGGGTGGCAGAGGAGGCGGCCTGCTCCCACCTGCCCAAACCCCCTGCTCGAGAGGTGTGCTCTGTAGTGGCCTGCGGACAGTGGAAGGTCCTGGAGTGGACTTCGGTAAGGATCTACTGTACCGCTGACATCTGTCAGAAATACTTAGTCCATTCATGCATTTAACATTTGAAATGCCCTTGAGATACATATACAGTATATGAGATATATTGCAGGATACTTAATATTGTTAATACTCACCCACACAAGGGGGTTTGAGGCCATAAGATATGTCTGAGGATAGTTAAGTTATTTCTCCATTTTTCTGTTAGCAATCCCTCTAAAATCTGCATGCAATTAACTGCTCTGACAGCATTGTTGATTTACTCACATTTCACAATGAATTCTTTAGCCAGTACAGATGCCCTATTTTATTTGAAGTTTGTTTAGCTTTGGTTTGTGCATTTCAGCCTGTGCTGATAATCAATCGGCATGGTTGTGTGTTTTTCTGTGCCAAGGCGTGTGTGTAGCAGGTGATGAAATTGGGTCTTAGGTGTTTGGCGGATTGGCAGGAGGCTGGAATGAAGGGAGAGAGGGTGTGTGTGTGTGTGGCAGGAGGGAGGAGAAGTGGTCAGGAGCTAGGGGCTAGGGGCTAGGGGCTGGAGTGAGGAGCTAGGGCCTTGTTTACAGATGGTTATAATCAAATAGAGAGCGTTTGAGCAGTGATATTGTACTCCCAGACTGCACGCACAAACACGCACACATGCACACACCCTTGTAGGAGGGTCTCTCTGCCTGCTTATTCATGCCAAAGAGACTCAGTGACCTCCAAGCAGGAAACAGGAGGTTGTTCATCTCAAGGCACTAACAGACAGGGCCACAAAAAAACACACAAACGCCTGATTTAGTATGCGACTGGAAACCAACACTGATTTGGAGAGGTGATACTGTGCAGATCAGGAAGTTCATCGGGTTGTTTGAGTGTATTCTCCCTTTATACGACATTGTATGAATCTACTCCACAGTATACTGTAGTTGCTAGATCTGACGGACATTCCCTGAATCAAATTATGTTGTAACCTTCATATTTGCAAATTGGGAGTTGCCTGTTATACAGTTCCCCCACACATGAAATAGCCAACAGTGCCAACAGAGTCCTAGACAGTATAAACCCTGTGACAGTGCCATTCCTGGCTACAGGCTTGCACAGTACATTGGACAGCTGTTGCATAATGGCTGTCCTTATGCAAGAGAGACAGTTTACTCCACTTTGGAGACCGAATTGGTGCAGCATGAGGCTTTGGCAGTAGCCCTGCACTCTTTCATACTCCTTAAGGATGATCTGTTTGGTTCAAGAGCATTAAAGAGAGACAAAACACTGTAGAGGATCTGGGGATTTTTGCTGTGTTTGGCTTGTAAAAGTTAATGTGGGAAAAGATGAAACATCGTGGATGAGTTTGAATTTAGCCTTTATTTCCCTTTTCTGGGATTTGTTTTTAATGTTTCTGGGCCTATGGCAAGGCACTACTACTCTCTATGGAGAAAGAGTTTGAGGAAGGAGGTGCCTATAGAATGGTACCAGGAACAGGCAGGGGTGAAAGTGCATACAGTAAGCTGGTACAGTACAGCATGAACACCCATAACCGTTTTGTGTGTGTGTGTGTGTGTGTGTGTGTGTGCGTGTGTGCGTGCGTGCGTGCGTGCGTGCGTGCGTGCGTGCGTGCGTGCGTGCGTGCGTGCGTGCATGTTTTTCTTTGTTTTTTTTCAGTGCTCCGTGTCCTGCGGGCAGGGGAAGACCACGCGGCAGGTGGTGTGTGTGAACTTTAGTGACCAAATGGTAGATGTGAGTGAGTGTGACCCAGACGACCGTCCAGCCACTGAGCAGGAGTGTGCCATGTCCCAGTGCCCCTCCCGCTCCACTGACCCACGGCCGTTCCCTTCATCACCTAGCGGGGGCGCCAGGAACAACCTGCCCACAGCCGGCGACGGGCGTAGCGGGGGGAGGACCCAGGCCCACCAGTGGAGGACAGGACCATGGGGGGCGGTGAGTGATCTTATACCTAATTAAAAAATTATCTCAAACAACACTGGTATGTCTGTATCAATGGTTTGATACCATTCCTTGCAATACATTGAGCCCGGCCTCCTGATTTCTACCTTCACCAGCCTCTTGTGGTTACTAACTGTACTGTACAAGGTAACAGTAGTCTGGATTGACAGAATGCACAATTAACAGTGCTGTCATTTCAATGGTATACTGAAACTGGTGGCTAGAAATGGTACTTTACTGGCTTGGAGTTATAATTAGTAGCCTACAGTATGTGTAACCAGGTTGAAATGGTAAACTCACTCTTCAAGATGAAAAACTCTCACCCATGCCATCGAAATGTTAGCTTTTCAGTGGCGTAGTTGGTTAACATTGGGTGTTTTAGAGGGCGGTCATGCGTGTTTGCAATAGAGAGGACCCAAGATCAGGTGGGAGCTCATGAGGGAAGTGACACTGTTGGGGCAACGGCTTGCCGCCGATTCCATATGTGCACTGTTATTAGTCAAACTGATTCTTAGTAATGTGTGTTGAATATCTTGTATGGTTAGTTATGGTTAGTGATTTAGAAGGCATTGGTGCATATGATTTGGAAGTCAGTATTGTACAGATGTTATCCAGAACTGGGTTATAACAATAGCACAAAGGGATGCGTCCTAAAATAACTAATGCTATTTAAAGGACCATGGGAAATAGCAAGGGTGTCTTCCTTCCTCCTTCCTGAGGATATGCATTTCATATATAGCACTTCTCATCAAGATATCCATGAATCTTCTCTGAGTCAACTCTGCTTTGTTGAACCACTGGCAGAATGCTGTAGGCATATCATGTGTTTTCTCAGAAATTAATTGGTGCCATTTCATCTGTAGATGTTTCATGTGGCCGTGTGCCTCTTTTTTGTTCGTAATGCGTGGGCGTGCTTCTTTCTTTGTAACTGATGTATAGTGTGTGTTTACTGAAGGCCCACATACGCCACTGCATGTATACTTTATTTCTGAATAAGACATTTGTCTGAGTGAGGTGTGTGAATCTGTGTGTTTAATGATGCAGCTGTGTTCATACTTGTTTTTACCTGTGTATGCACTGTATGACACATATGTCTGATACTGGGTCTGCTCCTCTGTGAATGCCAGTGTTCGAGCACGTGTGCCGGAGGGTTCCAGAGGCGTGTGGTGGTGTGTCAGGACGAGAATGGCTACGCTGCCAACAACTGTGAGGAGCGCTCCAAACCCATCGAGCAGCGCTCCTGTGAGTCCGGGCCCTGTCCACAGTGGGTCTACGGCAACTGGGGAGAGGTGAGAGAACAATGTTTGTTATAGTGTCACTGGGAAGCCATTTTTGTCATTACAATTTACAATTCAGTTGTCTTTGAACTGCAGCACATATGCTACCACATGCAGTGATTAAAAGGTTGTCTACTGTCTTGTTACTGTTGAATTTGTTGGGATTCTTGAATCCCACTCTGCTAAAGTTGTTTCCCTGGGTTGTATTGGTGTGAGTGGTTAGAGATCAGTACAGTAGCAAGGTTTATGTGGTCCTGTTTTAACAGTGGGGTCTAGTCTACACACACACACACACACACACACACACAGACACACACACACACACACACACAAACACACACACACACACACACACACACACACACACACACACACACACACACATACACACACACACACACACCTCTCTGTAATTCCTGTATCTATACACATCTATACACACCCCTCTTCTCTGTGCTCCTGCTCTGGTCAACAGTGCACCAAGCCGTGCGGTGGAGGGATCAAGACGCGGCTGGTGGCGTGTCAGCGGCCCAATGGCGAGCGCTTTAACGACCTGAGCTGCGAGATTCTGGACAAGCCTCCGGACCGCGAGCAGTGCAATACTCAGTCATGCCCGTCTAGCCCTCACTGGAGCACAGACCCATGGAGCTCGGTACGCTCGTAAATATACGCCTTTTTTCCCCTTTTTTTTCTTTTTTTTTTAACAGTCTTCTCATTTCACCACCACACACGGAGTTTCACCGCTAAACTGTTGTAGCATGTCAAAGCTAAACAAACAATCAAAGCAGCCAACAAACTTGAGGGAGCAGGATGGTTCTCTAATGGTTATTTGCTGGAAAGTCCACCCATGCTTCTGCCCTCACCTCACCTCACCTCACCTCACCTATACCCCCCCCCCCCCTCCCCCCCTTTTGGTGCTTGTGACTGGTCCTTGTTCTAGAGACAGTTGGGAAATGTATTTCTGTTGCACTTATGTAAGAGACTCACAAACACACGAGATATGGCGAAAAAGTACAACATTATGAAATTATTCATTGACAGCTGTGACCATAAGAACACTTTGTCTGTTGTCTGTCTTAGTAACAGTCTTCAAAAAATTCAGGATCCGTTTGTTTCAGAATCAAAGCTAGTTTGTAAAATATTGTTTTTAAAGATAATTTATTACTTAAGAGATTTTCTTCTTTCTTTTGTCTTTGTATATAGCATTAACCTCCAACATGGAGTTTTTCTTTCTCTGTCTTAGCTCTTTGTACTCGCACACTCAGCCAATCGTTGTTTATATGCAAATATTGATGAATGTTTCTGTATATCAGGAATTTAAGATGCCTTGTTGTTTTGTAATCACCCAAAGAATGAACCTATACTCTTCACGTGTTGGTGCTATTCATAATGTTGGGGTTTTCCAAGATGTCAAATCATACACTTCATGAAACAAAGACAAAAAAACATGGAAAACTTCAAATAAAAGCACCAACAAAATGGGGGCGGGGGCGGGGGGGGGGGGGGGGGGGCGGAGGGGTATTTGAAATTGTATACATCATTTGATGCTAAAGCTTTATTGCTTTATTGGCTATTATAACTGTAAGAATTCAATTTGTCATAAGGCACATGTGTTTTCTAGTGAAAAGTTGCTAATTATATGGTCACTCTTTATTTTACAGTTGACTGTTTACCTGGCATGTACTTACAGATTACATGGTAACATGTTATTACATTATAAATACCCCATTATTTTATCATACGGCTAAGAAGGATAGGTACCAGGTAGTTACCAATTAAAGAAAAGAAAATAAATAAATATTGAAATTGGCCTGTAAAATAAAGCATTAGCCGTTTTATGACACTAATTTGTGGTACTTACAGGTAGTAGTAATTTCACCACAGCTTGGTGTGAGTCCTGACCCAGATTCCCTTCTTTTTAATAGCACAGACATTAGAACATGCCAAAATAGTCTGCCCAAGGCTCACTGCTCAAAAGGTGCTTGATATGAGTATATTTATATCATTTTAGCTATGTTTAGATATATTCACTTTGTAAATACTTTCTTTTGGTGCGATCGCTCACCAGTGCTCAATTCACATGTGAAAATATGCTATCCTCAACCATACCTCACTTGGAACAAACACAACTCAACTTAGCCATTTACGTACAGTATGATACTTACAATGGTGCTTTGGCAAAACAAGGGAGACAATGAGATATAAGCATCAATGTGTCATTTTGGTTTATCTAATTGAAAGTCACAAGTTGCTGTTTATTGTGACATAGAGATATACAACACCTGGTGTTTTTGAGTAGTTTTTTATATTCTATTTTTTTTGTATATTTCATTTCTTTCTATCAAAAGTTGATGATTGATCATTGTCAAATATGTTAGCTATTCTAGGTGGGAAAATGTGTTATAGTGTTTAAAAGATCATTTTTAAGTGTTTGTTCATTGATTCACTACCAAACCTACAGTATGTCTGTTCAAAGAGTATGTCCCGTGTCGTAGCTTTGTGAACACACAGCGCCTGCGACCACAGGGAAAGTTAATAGTGTTATGTATCTGGAGCTCATTTGCTGAGCCAATCGTATGTGTCTACCTCAGTCTCTATTACAATCGCCCGCCTGCCTTTTCTCTCCTGCTGGAGGGCCTTTTTGCTGGCTAAGATTAATCATGTGATGTCGAAGGCTATCTATACAATGGTATTGATGACCCTAAGCATAGATCCAGGGTCTGTGTTGTGTGTTACCTCACCATGGCTACGACAGTGGTTGGTGTAGTGAAGACTTATACAGGATCGGTGGCTAGGGCCAACCTCTGCCTGCAGCCCACCCAGTCATTCTTAAAGGCTGACTGTAACTTCCTGGTCATTAATGTACTGAAAGCTGCAGACATCACACCTTATTTTAAGGGCCTGTTAACACAGATCTTAAGCGGGCAGTGAGTGCATTTCTTACCACACATTGTTCACCAAAACATAACTGAAATGTGTAATGATTTCCATTTGAGTATTGACAAGGTAGCATAAAATTCAATTTGCCTGATTATGACAAAATCGAATAAAAGTGTGTGTAGGCTATATTACACGACTTGAAACAACTCCGCAATGAATCCAAATCTAATTGCATTGTGGAATTGTCAATCATTTGCAGATCTCATTTCATAAGTAGAATAAAGTGAAAAACAGAGTTATACTTAGATGATATTATAGTAAAAATACTTTATCACCTGTTTATGGTGCATTTTAGGGCATGATGCATTTGCAATGTGTTTGATGATACCAGCAGGCTCTTGAAATAAAGTACTTTATGCCTCTCATTCCAAATGGCAGTATTAGTCTGTGTTTCAAGGACATTTGTGTATATTTATGTAATTATCTGTATTTATTTCTACTTCATTATAATGTCATGTCAATATTTAATTTTATATGGATTTGCTGAATATATGTTCGCTTTCGGAAAGATTACAATTAAAGTGAAGTAGAGGTACTATAAAAAAAAAACTGTTTCTTTCATTACTATTATTTGACATAAAAATTAACCATCAAGGTGGAATGGTCATGCTCAAATCAAGTTCCAAAACAACAATCCTGACCTGTTCATCATCTCTATACTTCATGTAGTCTGTACATAATGTCTTAGTATAGTACATGTAGCAAATCATACCATTTTATAGCATGTGAGACATACAATATCAAGTGAATAAACAAAACATCTGCAATCTTGAACGTAGCTCAGTTCCAGACCTGGTGTTTAGGGGAAAAGCAGATAAAAACACACTCCGGAACACTGGTCTAAAAATAGTGACATGAGAAACCACTAACAGTGAGGTGAACACATTCACTCGTATTACTACATGCAACCTCATAGTCGTGTTAAAACTCTCATCAACATGTGTGCGCTTCAATTAAAAAGATTAACTGTGCATTACCGGCATTGGATTTGTAGTAATTACAGTATGGACATGGAAGTGGATGTAGCCTATGTAATTAAGCAAATCACCTATGGATTAGATAGGAAATGCTCTGCAAATTATCTCTTCATGGAAGTATACCCTATAGCAAATAGCTTATTAAGCAGTCTCCTAACTGTTTTTTTAAAAGGGGTGTTTTCAGTGAGTAAAAATGCACATATCATTGAGCAATACCCTTGTTGTCTTATGAGGTCAGGGCCCCTGGTGACCTCTTTGAGCAATTATGTTTTTCTCTTTCTCTGCCCCAAGTTCAAAGCTCTTCGTATTAAGGTAAATCTTTATTCTCTGTGACACAGACTACATGGACCTCCCATTTCATTTACTGTGTTCATTCACTCCTAATGCCCGACATCTGGGTTTTTTGTGGGCTTGGTGACGTGTGCCCCCATCCAGCCCTTTCCTCTAAGCTAATGCGAGTTGATGACATTGTTCCGATGGTGGGGGCCCAGTGACAGTGACTCGAATGAAGGCTCGTCAGGAGGACAATGCGGGAGTGCATTGGGGGTCAGGGGGTCACGTTTGATGTGGGAGGGGGCCCTTCCGTGTGCATCTAATCAGCCTGGATGGACTTCTGGGAAAGCGCTGTGATCCCAGGAAAAACATCGGGGGAAAGTCCTGTTGTCTGTGGGGGCCCGGAAAGTCCGGAAAGTCACCTCTGTTTTTAGGATTCTGTGATGGACCGATAGAATCGGAATGTGGTGTTTATAGGCACACATAGAATGGTGCTGTCAGACTGTTCAGACGCACTGTTTCACTTGACACTGTAAATAAAGGCATATCATTTGAATGATACATATTGTGTCTGAAAGTGTGTGTGATAGTAGATCTGTAATGGTTTCTCTTATAGAAACTATTACATTATAGTCAAATGCATTGTCAATTCTATAAGATGCCTTTGGTCATGCAGTACATTCAATTTCCCAATTTACTAAATCTACTGTATATGATGAAAGAGTCACTGACCATGTCTTATGGAGGAATTCTCTTACAAAAGTATAAAATGATCCTTTTCCTTTGTATATGATAAACTAGGTACTAATGTACTGTTAAGCATGTGTACAGGTGAGATGCTTCTCTTGGTAAACTACTATTGCCATTTCAGTACCGTAATAATAACGACAAGTTAATGTGCCCTAGACTCCATAAGAATTTGTGGACTGAGAGAATTGGCTATTTACTATGACCCAGACATTTAATGGTTCCCAAGGTAATAGCAGGTTATTTGAGCAGAGCACAATGGCTTGAGAGCTCATTTAAAGAGTATATATAACTTTGAGGAATGGTCTGACATTTGAAATGTAGCACATCCTGGCTGCCTGCATTGTAAATGCCGGTTTTTAATGATTTAAACCCTTTTTCTTCAAATGGTATTTCATCTACACGGCCCTCTGTGAGCATCGTCTCTTTGTGTGTGCACTCTCTGTGTCCACTGCACTCCAAATCCCAACACTACTCTATTGTCTTGTAGGCCAGGGTAGTAAGACAGATGTGAATTTTAACTATAGAACCATAAACGGAATGTACAAATAATTTGAGCATCTTAAAAGTAGACATCTCCACTCTATAGAGACTCAAAGTCATATTGCTTGCCTGAAGCAGCACTTCCAGAGAGTCTAACATGAGTCAACCTCTGCTGTGTCTTATACTGTACAGTACAGTTGGTATAAATCATGTTCGTGGGCCCAATAAGAGCCTCTCCTAGATTTACTGCACATCTGGGGGAAGGAACCCAAATCTAAAGACAGTCTTCATATTCAACACACTCATATATACAGTAGAAACATGTAACATGGCTTCACTTGATTATTACAACGGAACATGTGGTAACCAAATATGTAGTGGTTAAAGACCAAGGAAACACATAATGTTGGCATGTTTTGCTTTATTTGTTTTTATTATTATTTTATATCATAGCACAGACCAACATTTGGTGGATGCTGTTGTATTTTCCATCGTGTTTTCTGGTGTCTGTATCTGTAAATGTATTATGTGAAATTAAATGATGTCAATCTGTGTGGTTATTTCTTCAATCGGTTTCTGACTCACTGCTGTACCGTATAACTTCAATTAAATGTGCTTAATGAGTTTGTTTTGTTGTTGCATCCTTCCCTTTTTTGCTTTCCGTTGATTCGTTGACGTAAGATAACGTTGTGTTCATTAGGTAACCCAATCAATTCACAACATTCCAACCTCTATTTAATCATTTCCGGGGGAAGGAGAACCAACTCTAAAAGGAGACACTCGCCTACCTCTAGCCCCAGTGTAGCCTATCCTCTCTAAACGAGGTGACACGCTGAGCTACGCACTCATTCAACCCAGTGCCTGTCGCATCCCATCTATCCCCACATGCAGCGCCCTTTGATTACCCAACCACAACCGAGCAACCCCCCCATTCCCCTCCACCACCCCCATCCCCCCCCCCCCCCCCCCCCCCCACTGAACTCCCACTCTCCTGTGAGCGCTAGGATACTGTAGGCTGGGGTGGGGTGCATGCCTGTCACACTGAGTTAGACCTGGGCCAGCTCAGTGAACCCAGAGGTGAAAGAGACTGTTGCTGCTGCTTGGCTTACAGTACAGCACATTACAGTACAGTTCTCAATTACTGTACTGTACCTTCTGATGTGGACATCCATTCCACTGTCTCTTATTGTCTCTTATCTCCTAATCCACATTTTTTAATCTTATAACACTCTTTATAACCCCTTGTTGTCACACCCTATGGTATTAAGAATATTCTACAAATTGGGTACACATCTTAAAAGGCATACAGTATGATCTCTGTAGCGACAACACCTGTTTAACCCTCTCTCACCTTTGACCTCCTCTTGCAGTGCTCCACCTCCTGCGGCCGAGGATTCAAATACCGTCAAGTGACCTGTGTGACCAGGTCAGGTCGTCCTGTTCCGGAAGAGAACTGCCATCACTTGTCCCGGCCCAACAAGCAGAGGCGCTGTCGAGGGGGCCGCTGCACAAAGTGGAAGACTGGGAACTGGGAAGAGGTAGCTACTCTTCTTTCAGCCTGCAATAAAACATACCAACACCACCCTCACGCTGCCAGACATACTGTACACTTTCTTTTCATTTTAATGATTACCGGCTTGCTGGGTCACTGGTATGTGTGTGTGTGTGTGTGTGTGTGTGTGTGTGTGTGTGTGTGTGTGTGTGTGTGTGTGTGTGTGTGTGTGTGTGTGTGTGTGTGTGTGCATGTCCGTGCAGTACAGTAGAGCGGTACAGTATTTCAGTGCCTGAGTGGGCTTTTTACCATGCATGACCGCTAGCTAAAATGTGGTGTACTGTTGCACATCACATTGTGGTCTGTGTGGTTGGAGCTCATTCCTCTGGTGGTTGTAGACAGAGGATCCCGTAGGGCTGCTGCTACAGCTACAGTATCTGGGGCAGTGGGAGGGAATCAGGATAGCTGTGTGTCTCTTTCATCTGGGCCTGGCTGAGGTTAACTCCAGCCAACGTGAAGCTCTCCCCCCCTCCCCTCCCTCCCTCCTATTGCTCTCTCTCATCCTCACTCCCTCCCCAATGGGAACCATGTGTCAGCTAGGGAGGGAGGGAGAGAGGGAAGGAGAGAGAGAGAAAGAGAGAGAGAGAGAGAGAGAGAGAGAGAGAGAGAGAGAGAGAGAGAGAGAGAATTCCCAACAGGCACCTCAGCAACTGGAGAGCCTGGTCTCTCTCTCTCTCTCTCTCTCTCTCTCTTTCTCTCTCTCTCCTTCCCTTCCTTCTCTCTGTCTGTCTCTTGCTCTCTGTTTGTCTCTTGCTCTCTCTCTCTCTCTCTCTCTCTCTTTCTGTTCATGTTCTCTCTGCTGTAGCGCAGATATTTGAGTAGAAGCAAAGACAACAAGTACAGTATAGCTATAGTTATGATGCATATGCACCAGGGATGGGTCCAATTCCAAGGGTTTAAAAATAACTTCTACGGACAACTTCTAAAGCATACAGAATACAGTCATCAATGGGGCACTCACTGTACACATAAGGCAATCAGGCTAAAAATGCATGTATTTCATAAATCACTTCACATGTTTACATAGCAGAACTTTTATTCACACACATTCTCTTAGACACAATGAACTTTATTAGAAATGTGATGCTAAAAGCTGATATTGGAGAGCATTGAAGGGAAAATGTCCTCGGTCAAATCAGAGTTGAGGCATTTAAGACAAGTGGGTACACCTAAAGAGCAAGATTGTAACGTGCAGGAATCCACATAATGTCATGGTTAACGTGCACAAATTTAATGAGGTAGTTTCTCACCTCTGGTTCTGCAATCCTCAGGAGGGCATAAGCATCTGGATGTGCTTACTGATCCAATCGCACACATTCAGGCTCCCCTCAGCTTAGAGAGCATATAAGGTTGGGTGGGTGGTAAAACACACACACACACACACACACACACACACACACACACACACACACACACACACACACACACACCAAACTTTATACTTCCATGTCATGTTTCTCCAGATCCCTTTCTGCTTTATATGGTGGTAGATGGAAAAATGGGTCAAATAAGCAAAATGTCTTATAGGCTCTCTCTCTTCTCTCTTTATTTCTCTCTCTCTCTGCCTACCTCCCTCTCCCTACCTCCCTCTTTCTCTCCCTCCCTCCCTCCCTCCCTCCCTCCCTCCCTCTCTCTCTCTCTCTCCCTCCCTCCCTTGCTCCCTCTCTCTCTCTCTCTCTCTCTCTCTCCCTCCCTCCCTTGCTCCCTCTCTCTCTCTCTCTCTCTCTCTCTCTCTCTCTCTATCTATCTCTCTCTCTCTGAGGAGCGCTGCTGTTAGTGGTCTGAGCTACAATCTGCTCTGTATTAGAGTAAGCTGGTGGAGCCAGAGCACATGTCCATAAAGAACCCCATCCCTAACTGTGGTTATACACAGTTTGACACAACAGCCCACTTTTCCAAGCACTGTGGGTTCAGTTGGAGACTCTTTATTTCTGTTCATTTATGTAAATAAAATAAAATAAAATAAAATAAAATGTTGTTGCTCACAAAATCATGTGGTTTGAAGCTTTTGAACTAAGGCCCTAGATTTAGACACGTCATTGTTGCAAGTATGCTTACAAGACACCCTGAAGTAGCACAATGTTTATAGACCTAAATACCTGATGAGTGATGCATACAGCAAATCAGTTGTTGGGGTTGTTGGGAAGAGAAGGTTTTCAGAGAGGTGGATGTAGTGAGGTGGTTTGCATGTTAGTGTAGCCTACTGTTGACTTTAGAGCAAACAGTTTCAAACTCTTGTACATATGAAACAAATTCAATATTGAGTAAGATTGGGCATAGGATTATCACAACATTTGATGACAATTTTCTCATAAAACCAGCAGGTGCAAGAGTGTAGTTGAATTGTGTAGACTACCACATATTTGCATCCTACCAAGTCCTATCCTATACATTTTTAGTTAGACAAAAGTGAAAGTGAGGTATAATTTCACATTACATTTCATTAGGCTACCTAAAACCAGTTTTGTGCATACCTAGGCTACAGGATTCACCTCAATCATATCGTCTACAAATCATTACCGTAGGTGATGAATAGATATTGCATGATTATGCGATGTTTAGGTAGGCTATAGTCAGTGGTTAAATCATGTGCTTTGGTTTAAAGATGTGATGATAGAGATAAAGAGAAGCGTTAAAGCAGAATGGCTTCAAGTAAAAGTTCACAAAGCAATCAGTGGACATTTTGATTATCATAAAAATGAATGAATCTTACCATCTCTCCTGTACCGTTTCAGTGTTCAGTATCGTGCGGCAATGGGATACAACAGCGAGAGGTTTTCTGTCAGATTGGAGACCAGCGCAGACCGGAGACCGAATGCCCCCAGTCCTCCCTGCCATCGTCCAGCCAGAACTGCCGGGTCGCTGACTGTCCCTCTCGGTATCGATGGAGAGAGGGAGAGTGGCAATCGGTAAGCGCAGTTTTGACACCCCTCCGATAACTGATCCGTCTGTTATACAGTATATAAACAAACTATGTGCGCATCAGTTGTGGTGTGTAGTGGATACTTCGCACTGTTCTTTCCAGTGAGGTGTGAGAGCGCAGCTAACACAAGCATACCTCGCGCTCCTCTCTGAGACACTCCCTGTCAAGAGGCCAAAGAGCTCTAGAGCGCGCAGTGGCGCTTCTGGGAAGAGGAATTGAGAGCGCCTCTGATGGGAATCAGATGATTCCCTCTCTCCTTTTCTCTTCAGTAGTTTAGATATACAGTAGGGCAGGCATGAGTACTGAAAGTGATTGGATAGGCCTCCTCGTGTTATGAAGCTGTTAATACATCTCCACTAATTATGATCTTGCCTAACCCATGTTCTATGCGTAACGGTTCTTCTCATATGCAAATTGGTCGATTTGAAACTGCCTTATCATTTTTCGGCGGTCTAAAGGGTTCAACAATTTAATGTAGTATATTGCTTTATGTTAAAACCTCTCGTTTCTGACCTAAAATCTAGGTCAGAAAGCAGCATGAAATCGCTCAGGCAGAGAGTCGAATTTAGGAGGAGAGTCGAATTAGTCGAAAGAGCTCTGCTTAGAATTTACCGCCTCGGCACTCGGTACCCCGCGAACAGCTGGGGGCAATTATGGCAGTTCGCCTAGTGCTGTTGTGGGAAGTTTGGCGGGTTAAGTCGCCTCACCAATGCTGCAAGCTCCTCCCGCCATTAATGTTAATTTCCCCATATATATAATTCTTCGTCAGTTAACCTATTGCGTATGACCTAGAGGTAACCTCTATGTGGGACATATTATTGTTACTTTCTTATGTCTAAATACCACTGGTTTTGATAGCGACCTGGTTCTTTATCCAGTATTCTAGGCTTCACAGGAGAACTCAGCCTAGTCCTAAAGATAGGCCTATTCAGTTAGTAGTTTCATGTGAATACTCTACTTATAGCCAATAGCCTTAAAACTGTAACAGTGCTAATACAATAAGAAGAATAAAAAACATGTTTTTACATAGATATTTACAAATTCAAATGCCAGCTACAGTAGGCTAGCATACATTCTTAAGGCACAGCAAGACTGGACTGCTCAGCTCACATTTAACAATTCCAGGTATTTCAGTTGTTTGACAATGTTGAATGTATAAAATAGATGAAGAGCAGCTGGAGTACTACTAGCTGAAGTGTTTCTGACACAAGACAAGGCCTCTCTAAACCCTTACAAAAAAGTTCAGAGCTTGGATTAGTGTCAAAATACTTGAATTACTATATGGACCTGGATGCAGTGAAGGAGGGTGACTGATCTGAGCTTTCAGTCAGCACCCTCATAAAGGGAGGTCAGAGCCGTAAACACATGACAGCCCACTGCTGTTAAGTCAATACTTACTTTAAATTATTTAATCCTTACTCTTCACCGAGCACATTTGCTTATTTGGTCTGTGCTGTGCCAATACTTGAAGAAACATTGTTTTACCTAAACTGAGTTTAGAGGTGGTTTTAAATTGTGTGAACTCTAACGTTGTGGTATTATTGTTACTGGAGGTCAGATTCATTTTACTTGAACATTTTCCATCTCTTACCTATTGTTTTGATATTTTCCCATGTTGTACTAACCTATTCTCTATTCACTCTCTCATTACATAATAGTTGTGCTAAAGCAGTGTCACGATAACATTTGGAAGCACTTTTGCTTAGTCTTCTCTACGGTACTTAAGCACCTACCCCTGTGGTGTTTCCAGATCTGAAAATATTAGATGGCTGTATGCAATTCTGGTGGTCTAGACACCCAATGGGTTTAGGAGGGCCCTCGATTTATTGTGTTGTTTCCCTCCTTTGCCATTTTCAGTGCAAGTCATGTGGGTCGGGTCACAGACGTCGTGAGGTGCTGTGTCTGGATGAGAAGCAGGAGGAGGTCCATGAGATGTACTGTGTGGATCAGAGGAGGAATGTAGACTCAGAGATCTGCAACACAGATGCCTGCGAGTTCATCTGGATTACAGGAGAGTGGACTGAGGTGAGATCTCTATCAATATCAACGATTGATGTATGCATTCAGTTGATTATGTGCTATTTCAAGTATGTAAAAAGGCAAGTAGACCTATGATGTACTCTTGGAGCTTGACCAGAAACCATGCAGACATGCCTAGAATAGTTGTTGGGTGATTACAGATACCAGACCTGTTTCCCAAGCAGTGTTGTCATTATTGTCTTTTCCTCATGTTTCCCTCCCATTGGCAGTGCTCAGCCACCTGTGGACCGGGATACCACAGACGGCTGGTCTCCTGCAGTGAGGTGCATGCTGGGAATGATAACTATGAGTATGGGCATCAGTCTTTGTCCAACTGTCCTGGGCCCCCCCCTGAGAGCTACATGCCGTGTAGTCAGGGCCCCTGCACCCCGCCACAAGAGTGGAGGGTTGGAATCTGGGGACCTGTGAGTGGCTGTCTATTACCCATTTTCATCTCTCTGCCCACTTGCCTTAATGCCTCCACTTGACACAACAAAAGTGCTGTTTTATGTGTTTATTGAAATTATTATTCTTGACCTCCCCATCCAAAATAGATACACTCGTGATACATCTTACTTTTATAACTTTTATCTATTTGCAGTCCAGAATGAACACTAAATAATGTACCAATCTCAGTGGTACAGTATGGTGTGATTGCTTTAATGTTTTTGTTCTAGACATGCTGCTTTACTCCTGTTCCTATCTTCCCCTCAGTGCTCAGTGAGCTGTGGAGATGGACTGATGGAGAGGACGGTGCAGTGTGTGTTCGGCGAGAGCCGGACCAGTGACAGGTGTCCCTCAGACACCAAACCAGAGGCCAAGAAAGCCTGCAGCAACACTGCCTGTGAGTGGAGATATACTCCTCCTCACTTGGGTCAAGGCTGGACTCTCAGGGCCATTTAGAGGCCTCTCAGGGCCACTAAGGCCTCTCAGGTCCACTTAGGCGCCTCTCAGGGCCACTTAGGGGCCTCTCAGGGCCTTCTCAGGGCCACTAAAGGCCTCACAGGGCCTTCTCAGGGCTACTAAGGGCCTCTCAGGGCCTTCTCACTAAACCTAGCTAGAAATCCATTTGTGTTGATACAATTTTGTGTTGATACAACAAAAATGTTCCATTAATCAATGCATGGTCTTTGGGTAAGTCTGAGTTATGTGTGCAAAGTTAAGATCTGGCCTTGTGAGAGCGCTCTGAAAAATCAAAGATAAACACTGAAGGCACTTGATACTCATTTCACAGTCTGATGCTCCGACAGTAGCATCTGATGCCATCAAACAGCAAGTGGGTATTCATGTTTTCCCATTTGATGCAGTGATGTTCTCTACACATCTTGTCTGTGCGTGCATATGTGTGTCTGTGTGTGTGCATGTTTATGTGCGAGCATGTGTGTGTGTGTGTCACACCCCATTACCTCTTCTAAATATTCCCTGATGTTCTCTCTCTTAGGCCACTTGCCCAGTAGCTGTAAGGACATCCAGACTATGAACGGCCGTCTACCTGATGGCGAACAGTTTCTCAACATACAAGGAAAAGCACTCAAAGTAAGATGACTATACTCAAAGGCATCATATACTGTAACTTCTTAGGTGGATGTTGCACCCATTTCACAGAGTGGTTTCCAGAATGGAATGAAGTAAATGAAAAGAAAGCATCTGTATCAGTGCCAGGCAACATCTCATCTCCTCAGATCAGTACACAGGGTTCAGTTCTATTACAGTTTAGACTGATCCCTATTGGCCAGCTCCTTCCTGGCATCAGAACCTGGTGGTGAGTCTCACAGACAGATGTACCGCATTACTGTATAACAGAGTCAGAGGGGAAGTTCTGTAGACTGTCTGTCCATCCGTTTGAGAGCTGGGCCAACCCAGGTCAGGTTCAGAGAGTGAATGAGTGAGTGAGTGAGTGAGTGCATTCTCCTCCTCTTCCTTCCCCCACCACCTCCTCCCTCTCCCTCTCTCCACAGGTCTACTGTGCAGGAATGCAGACAGACAGCCCGCAGGAGTACATCACCCTGACAACCGGAGAGGGGGAGAATTTTTCAGAAGTCTTTGGCTTCAGGTAAAAATTACTAATTGGAACTGTCGAAGGTCTGATTGATGATGGTGTTATGGTGACTGTTAAAAGGGTGGACACATTCTGTTTTTAGAAACAACAAAATGCACAACTATAACTTTATTATCTTGCCATTTCCCCATCAGTCTGTATTACATCAACAATCCTTGTTAAGGTTCATAGATAAGACGTCTTATGACCCTGACTAATATCACACACATTAGATAATAACTAACCTCTTTAGTTGATTGTGTTTATGTGTGACTTTGTATGCATGTTTGTGTATGCGTCTGTGTATGTACAGTGATATGTGACCTGTGTGTGTGTGTGTGTGTGTGTGTGTGTGTGTGTGTGTGTGTGTGTGTGTGTGTGTGTGTGTGTGTGTGTGTGTATGTTCCTTCCAGGCTGATTGACCCTACGCAGTGCCCCTTTAACGGGACCAGGAGAGAGGACTGTCAACAGTGTAGGAAAGACTACACTGCTGCTGGTCTCTCCACCTTCACCAGAGTCAGACTGGACCTCAGCAAGATGCACATCATCAGTGAGTGAGACACACACACTTAGTACTTGCAGCTATGATTGTTCCCTGAGCAGACACGCACACACACACACACACACACACACACACACACACACACACACACACACACACACACACACACACACACACACACACACACACACACTCCGTCACACTACATCAGTGTTAATTACAGCTGTGCTAAATGTCAACACTCAGTCCAAATCATGTTTTTCCTGCTGACTCCCCTAAAATATACTCTAAGAGAGCCTCCATAGATATTTAATTAAGTCCAAAGTCAGTAGGGTTAATGGGCTCAAGATGTCTTTTAGGGTCATTTAGGAACACACAATTAAAGGACCTGAGGGGATTAGCTGAAATTGCACTAAGTAGATGGAATTATACTGATATTGGCATTAGGGCGAGCCTAAAAGCAGGGCTGGATTTAGGTTATGTGAAAGTGTACTCATTACGGAAGATGTAAGCTATGATTTGCTGTGTTGTATGAGCCGTCATAGATGCTAACCAGTCACACAGATGGAGAAACTTTCCATGTTTATTTTTCAGAGAGTGATTGTCATATTTACTAATATTCTCTGAACTTGTTTCTCTGTCTTGTCGTTCAGCCACAGACTGGCAGTTTGCTTTCACACGCGAGGGCCACAGAGTCCCCTTCGCCACGGCTGGAGACTGCTACAGCGCCGCCCGGTGTCCACAGGTGAGAACTGCAAGCCCAGAATGTGGGCTGTGTGTGTGTGTGTGTGTGTGTGTGTGTGTGTGTGTGTGTGTGTGTTCTGTCAATTGGGACCGGCAGAGCAGACACACATGGCCTGAGGACAGAGGGGCCCGTCTGTCTGAGAGGAGATTTGACCGCACTCTGCAGATCCTGTCAGTATTTGAAAGGAGACGGCTGGTGAACACACTTACACACACATACACACTAACCATACCCCTCTCTGGCTGGCAAATACCCACACTAAGCGACTTCTCCCTGTCTGGCGAATACTCAAGCACACATACACTCAATACCTCATGTCTACAGCTGGCAAACACATATGCCATGTGCTGTGTTTCTCTCTGCTCTCTCTCCTTGCTACAGATGCTGTGTCTGAGACATTGTTAACCCCAGAAAGAGACAGTCTCTGTTGTTGTGCAAGGTCTTGTCAGGGGTCTGTCCTCATACCAGACATAGGGAGTGTATGAGGGAATGTACAAGGCTGTGGTGGCTGTGTGTGTGTGTGTGAGTGAGTGAGTGAGTGAGTGTGTGTGTGTGTGTGTGTGTGTGTGTGTGTGTGTGTGTGAGTGAGTGAGTGAGTGAGTGTGTGTGTGTGTGTGTGTGTGTGTGTGTGTGTGTGTGTGTGTGTATGTGCGTGTGCGTGTGCGTGTGTGCGTGTGAGCCTGTACTCATCACTGTGTGTTCACATGTGTGTGAGTGCCACCTTTCCCACAGTCACAGCCAGCTTTTTCAGTCTGCAACCCGCGTGTCCCAGACTGCAGCCAACCACAAGGGAAAGTCAGTAAAAACCGAAAGAGAAAACATGACTTCCTTCATAGACACCCTTTCACCCAGTTTTCCCACGCTCTTCCTCTCCTCTTCCGAGTCATTTCAGGAGATGTAGCTGGGGCTTCAATCAGACCATGCTGTGTTTCCATCCATTCTACACACCTTGCCATCAAAACAAGCTTCTACATACATTTCTACTAACCTCCTGCTCTGTGTTAAGAAGCCTGTTAAAGACAATGTGCTTCCAAAAGTGTGTTTCGAAAGAGGCTCACCTCAGATACATTCTTCTAGCAGAATAGTTTACCCCTCTCTGTTTATATGTAGCTGTTTGTATAGAGACTGGTATTTGTAGCTGGTTCTTGGCAAGCATGTATTTGCTGTGCTTTGAGCGAAAGTAAATGCAGCTGCTATGTTGGGGCAAGTTTTTCTCTACTGCTCCCTGTTGTTGGCATAATGAAGGTGTTGATCTCTCTCTCTCTCTCTCTCTTTCTCTCTCTCTTTCTCTCTCTTTATCTATCTATCACCCCCTCCCCTCTCTCTCTCTCAGGGTCGTTTCAGGATTAACCTCTCAGGGACAGGCTTTCAGGTGGCTGAGGACACCCAGTGGATCTCCCAAGGAAACTATGCAGTCACTGATATCCACAAGTCACAGGTAAATGATATTGCATACATGCTTTCTTGCTTTCAGACAGTTTACAGACACCCTCCCAACACGCTCCCTTTCCTATCTCTTCCCCTTTCTTTCTTTCATCCCTCCCTCCCTCCCTCTCCCCCTCCCTCCCTCCATCTCATCCTCTTGGCGTCAGAGGGGCCTCTGGGCATTGACCCAAGTGGGCACTGTATCCCAGTCTCCTCTGGCTCCTCAAGTGCCTGGTGAGAGAGGAGCCTTATTGGGTAGCTGCACTGTGGAGTGGGCCCTCCTGGTTTTGTAATGGAGATCAGGCTGGGAACGCTTTTTGGCAGAGAGAAAATAGAATGAATGTGTCCCAGAGCCAGGGCTGGGTTGTTTTAGGTGGAGTGTGATGGAGAGCACTCATGATGAGATCAGTCAAACTACAGAGGAGCTGCCACTCCTTTCATTCCGTGGGATAGTTTTTTGGCAGATTTGTTGTTGTTTTTTTTTGCTTTGAATAACCAATGTGTATGTCACACGGTTGCGTATATATGCAAATGCTGGTATTTAATTGCTTGCATTTTCTCGAATGTGCATGAATTCAGAGAGGTCTCCTCTTTTTATCTGCTGTCACTCTGAGTGTGTAGTTCACTCCTGGAGATCATGGCCCATAAATGCCAGGCTGGCTCGTGTTTGCCAATATGCCAAAGCAACAGCAACTGAGCTCTGAAGGCAGAATGTATTTCAGGCATTTATACAAACTCCATTATACAATTGTTATGAACAACAATGCAGTCACAGAAAACTTCTGCCTGACACTACCTTGGACAGGAGGAAGCCTTCCTCTTATACCTAGCAAACAGAGGGCAGGTCAATGGTAGTTGCTGATCAGGGCAGTTGGAAGCAAATAAGCCATGCCATGAGACATGAAGAGTGTATTTATGTGTATCTCATCATGCTATGAAGTTTAGCTTCAGATGCCTATAGGATTTGCCAAATAGCAGGATATAAACTGACCTGTGTGACTCCTAATTTTTCCACAGGATGGCAGCAGAGTTACAGGAATGTGTGGAGGCTACTGTGCTAAATGTACTCCATCCTCTGGCTCTGGTCTTGTCATCACAGTGACGTAAACCTAAAGGTACAGTGATGAACCAGGTGTGTATAATGCTAACTATTAGCAATTGATATACATACATTTATTATATATTGATTATTAAACTGTTCATTGCTATTGTTGTGTTTTATTTAGCTCCGTTCCCTTTAGAAGTTTCACATGAGGATGCACTGATTAGCGTAGGCTATATACTTGTACATTCCTCTTTCCTCCCTGTTTTCATTGGTATCTCATTGGTATCCCTTTCCCTCTCTCTCTCTCTCTCTCTCTCTCTCTCCCTCTCTCTCTCTCTCTCTCTCTCTCTCTCTCCCTCTCTCTCTCTCTCTCTCCCTCTCTCTCTCTCCCTCTCTCTCTCTCTCTCTCTCCATCTTCACAGCAGCTCTATTCAGGTGCTCTTCATGTCAAGATGTCCTATTTCTCTGTGGTGCTGCAGCAAGCAAGAACTCCATCCTTCAAAAGACCTCTACTCCATCCTTCAAACGACCTCTACTCCATCCTTCAAACGACCTCTATCTACTCCGTCCTTCAAACGACCTCTATCTACTCCATCCTTCAAACGACCTCTACTCCATCCCATGTGTACATATGTAAATGAAACAGATGTAAGTACTGTACATACAGAGCATGGGAAATGAATTATTTATTATACTCAACATTTATTTTTGTATTGTAAGATAATTTCAGAATTGTGTTTTAAACAAATACCACGTATGTACTTTATATCTATTCACCTCTCTTCACTACAGTTTACATCAAATACCATAAATGTGTGCCTTATTAATGTTTGCCATGTTCAGTAGGTATACTGTATACAGTCGTCCCACTCTGCACTTATTAAGAAGCCATACGTCCATTTGATTCCGATGCAGTATTGTAGCTTGTGTTTCCTGTAGTGATGTCATTCTCCCATCAGTGGGCAGTATCCTTCATGCTTCTTTTCCCCATGCTATAATATGTGTCACTATCATACTGGTTCTCCCATCAGTGGGAAGTATCCTTCGTGGGCTGTGTCATGAGTCCTGACCTTGCTTTTCTTCAGTGCTGAGGTGCTCTTGGGTCTAGGTGTTGGATGTCACAAGCTGGCTTTACTGAAGTGGTACTACTACAGAAATACCGCAGGACCATCTAGTTCATACCAATCAGTCACCAGCTGCAGTGAGCACAGTGGTGGAGATCAGGTGCACTTACTCACAGAGGCAGATGGGAGAGAGAGCCATGCAAAGATCAGGCACAGAGGTGGTTTACTGAACCATACCCTACTCTGCTGTACAGATCAATCTAGGACAGCCATGGGGAGAGGTGCTGCTGCAATTTAACCAGTAGCCTAGATGACGCATATAGTCTTCCGCATACTGTCACACAGTATTATTTATTTTTTTAACCCCCCCCCCGTGCCTGAGTATGACTATAGAAATACTGCAGAATAAATTAAAGTGACCACTGTGTGTGCTTGTTAGTAGATGAAGCAAGCCAAATTAAGGGTTCTCAGTGATGAGATGCAGTTTTGAGAGTGCCATAGAATGTGTCAGGAGAATAGACACTGCCCCCTCAGGGCTTGGAGACCAGATCAAAGGAAAGACACACCTACAGGAAGAGAGATGGAGGGAGGAGAGGCTCACATACTAAAACAACTAGAAAGATGTGCTTTAAAGTATCAGAAACTCACTGTCCACTGTATTTCTTTTTGTGTTTTTTGGGCTCTATATAATGACAGGGAATAGACATTTCCCTAGTTAGAGCAACATGAAAGAAGATGGCAGAGTTCACCTCAGGCTTATGACACACCCTAGGGAACACAAAATATACAACCCAGTGCTCCAGAGACACCTCTGAAACAGAGGGAGCTAAGGCCCTAAAGCATGTAGCTGTCCAGATGCTGCCTGTAAGAGCTGCTTGCTGTACCTCAGTCCAAACGTAGCTTTTTTCTTTCCTCTGTCCTTTCTATCCATACTTTAACTGCCACTCAAGAACCAGTTAATGTATTTTTGTATTCATTGTTTTGATCACATATTTGGTGTTCCAGTGTGTGGTCTATATGGTAATTTACAATGTCAGGGTACTTTCTGTTTGTTTCTGTACTTTTTATGTAATGTGTCCAACTAATGGTGTGCCTTTTATATTCATTTTACGAAAATGATAATGGTACAGAGAAAATGACAAAAACAATTGTATTTTTAATTATTTTTAAATGAAGATATAAGCCATAATTATCTGATGTGATTGTGATGCATGTGAGTAAGTAAACATAGCATATAATCGTACTTACAATCTTACTTACTTTACATGTGAGCGTAAACTCATACTGTATGTGTTTCTTTATATGTGTTTTGGGGATGGGGATTTTCCAATAGAAAACTGTATGTCAAGACCATGTACCTCTGTCATTGTGTCTGTACAACTCAATTCTCACCATTATAGCCTATGGAGCCATTAGAGAATTTTGATTTTATACATGTAGATTCAATTAAATATACATATTTTAATCTGACTGTCGAAAGTGATTGCTAGTTAACTATGACTGTAAATGTTTGAATCTGATGATCCAGATCATGTATTTCTCAGGTGCAGAAAATAAAGGGATTATTAGGAAATTAGATTTATTTAGCAATTTATATTTATCATATTGTTTACCAGGTAATAAACATGTATTATTTTATTTTATTTCTACATTATTATCTATAGACTTAAAAAGTATCATCATAAGAAATTATATTTACTTTTGTTTTATTTGCAAGTATTTATTGTATGTTTGGATGTACATACCTGTAGCCTTCTATTATAAATGAGTTATATTCCTCCAGGCAAAACATATTTCACCAGGAAAATCTGTATATTTGTATGTATGTTATGTCTGCATAATATGTCAAATAGGTTAATGCTGCAATTTAAAATGTATGACTTATGTATGAGATCAGATAAGGGAAGGATCAGAGAGAACTAAAACCACTGACACAACCCATCCATAACCATGAGCTCTCTCTCTCTCTCTCTCTCTCTCACTCCGTATACCAATAAATCATTTTCATGCTCAAATCTGACCTTGATGTATCGCTTTACTCTAATGGCTATTATGATGGCTATGAGTAGACAATAGAGAGGATATGTCATTGCCATAAAGCTGTCATTGCTTTCATTATTGTCACTTAATCCTTATAGCCCACTATCCCCACCATAAAAGACTGAGGTCTACCCTGCAGATGTGTTCTGGGGACGTACCCCTGTATTTTATGGTTAAACTGTCTGTGTTTGTCTAGTAAGGTGTCTCATCTGGCTCTCAGGGTGGAGTTGCTGGTTGGGAAGCTTCACTACGATGTTTTAACCCTGTCTTCAGGACTGGCGTCTCAGACTCATGTCTGTGTAAAAGCAACTGGTGAATCTTACAAAGCTAGCCGTCACACTAACTATAACCTTATCTAGCTATAAACTACCTAAAAACTACCTATAAACTACCTAAACTAGCTATAACCTTATCCGTAAACCTGTTTTGGCTCTGGTTTTAGTAACTGTAAAAAAGGGTTCCATCACCTTTGGATGGGGCAGAAATCAGATTTACAGTACTATACTATAATCTACAGAATGCTTGCAACCGAATGTGCACATTCCAACATTGATCCATCTTCAAAATTCCAGTTTCAGTCTGACTCTGGCTAGTTCTTCATTAGTGTCTAACCTATGATTTGTGGTACAGTACAAAAATGTAAATATTTGTACATATTCGTCTTTAAGGCATAGTTTTACAACTGTACAGTACTGTGACCATGGCTTGGTCCTCACCCTGTTCTGTTTTCCTGTCACACTGTAGCTTGCTAAATGTACATGAAAGGGACTGGGGAATACAAAGCTAATGCTGTGGGGTGCCATGAATATGAATTTAAATAAGTAGCATGCTGTGGTGCAGGCCCGTTTATACAAACCTTGTGATGTATATTTTATTTTGTTTTCTATGTCTCAGGTGTATTGTAGGAGAGGGAACTAGAGGAGCGTTTGGGGGGCGACTGTTAAAGTGTGTGTCAACAGTTCCACAGAGCTTATTTAATCTGAAGGGTGTCAGAGAGAAAGAGAGTGTGTGTGTGTGTGTGTGTGTGTGTGTGTGTGTGTGTGTGTGTGTGTGTGTGTGTGTGTGTGTGTGTGTTTGTACGTGTGCGTGTGCGTGTGTGTGTGTGTGGTGTGTGTGTGTGTGTGTGTGTGTGTGTGTGTGTGTGTGTGTGTGTGTGTGTGTGTGTGTGTTTGTACGTGTGCGTGTGTGTGTGTGTGTGTGTGTGTGTGTGTGCATGCATGCGAGAGAGAGGTGAGAAAGAGCTTTCAACATACAGTAAATGTGGGGTCAAGGGAGAAGAAGAGAGAGAGCTTTCAACAGTTCCAGGTGGCTTCTTTAAACTCAAGAGTGCACAACAGTAACATGAATTTGGAGATGGAAAAAGAGATAGAGGAAGAGAGAGAGGGAGAAAATAATTCAACAAATGGATCAGACAGTGGAGTCAGACAGTACCATGCCAGAATACCTCATATTTCACCAGAGCTGTTACTAGAAATGTTATCTCATGCTTACCGGGAAATTGTTCCTGGTAAGTACTGTAGATACACAGTAACCTCAATGTAATAAGCCATGCCTTGCCCCTCAGTAAAATGATCCAACCAGTTGCATTACTTTCCAGACAGTTTGTGATCAACTCCTCAAGGTATGTTGGGGGTCTAATATTACAAGGGCGATTCACTTCCCAGATGGTTTATCTGGAAACCACCGGTGTTTAAAACTACCGGTGTTTGGCTGAGCATATCATTCATCTTCCTGATAAGATCAGAATGGCCCGCATCCACCATACTGTATGCATGGAAATTTCCCTGAAGCACAGTTTAAATTACTGTACACAAGCCACTGAATCTCATGTCTTCAATGTAGGAGGTAGGGATTCTTTATGTCATGGCCATTGGTTCAGAACTAATCTGATCATGGAGAAATACTGTAGAGCTGTACCTTGGATTGATATAGAGGAAGGTGTTTACTTTAAAACGGTATATATTCATTTACACACACTATATTGTTCATATACAGTTGGTACCCATTGATGTTTGTTTTGTCTAGTTGGTCTTAAATGGCTTTAATTGGCATTTGTTGCTTCTTTAATGTGGTTTGTTTGATGTACCTCAGTGCATTGTGTATGTGTGTGTGTGTGTGTGTGTGTGTGTGTGTGTGTGTGTGTGTGTGTGTGTGTGTGTGTGTGTGTGTGTGTCCGATATGCACCTTCAATTTCACCTGGTGTAGTTACTGTTTACTATCTCCATGGATCCCACACATAGGCGTGTTCTGTTATAACACGCAGCAGCAAACACCTGTAGCCCAACAGTGCCCAGGTGTCTCTACATGGTCCCATTCACAGCTCCTCCACCGCTCAACACTGACAACTCCAGGAGAGCCACACTCACAGTGAAAGGTAAGTTGAATGATTTTGCATGCAATCTATTTTCTTTCATGAACTTTTATATCATTAGAATGCCCCTAATGTACAAATACCTTCTGTTTTAATTTCATTTCATCATTATCATATTGTATCTGTTTCCATATGCCTGGATGTTCTGGCATGAGCTCAGAATAACCTTATCAACAATTCATATCAGTACCCCCCCCCCCCCCCCACTGATGTCCTTTGGCGATATTCAATCTGGAGCAGACTGCTGACTGAATGGCTGGTTGTCATTGTGGAGCCACCTTGGTATAGTGTTTAGCCTGGGGTTAATAAAGCAGTGGGCAAGTGTCCCACCTGGACTTCAGCCTCCAGAGTATACACAGTATAGTCCACCATAGGTCAATGCTACACACATCTCTTTAGCTTGTAGCAAAAGCACTTCTGTATGCAGTGTACTATCTCTGAAGCTTTGACATTGCCCTCCTTTAACAGGACTGAGAGAGTAACCTCTGAATTATGCATTAGAGCAAATGTGTTTCCTTCAGCTAACCTAGTGGAGCGGTGGAGGTGGCTGCACACTCATCTCTATCAGAACACGATTAATGCTGGGGCTGGGAGTGGTTGGTGTCTTCTCTCACTGTCTATAAAGAATGTGTGTGCGTGTATGTGTACAGTAGGTACTGTAACACTGTAGCAGTTTGTATTTTTGAGATTCAAAAGCTATTTGTTGTATGTAGTTATTGATATTTGGACTGTACAGAATGTGATGAATGTTAGATAATGCTTCTGGGGATGGAGATGGACACCCCCCCCCCCCACACACACACACACACACAGCGAGAGAGTGTATATCACACTCACTCTCATCCAGTAATCTTGGGGCTTACAGTGTGTGTGCATGTGTGTGTGTGTGTTGGTGTGTGTGTGTGTGTGTGTGTGAATACCATGGCTGGTTCTCAGACACATTCCTAGACCTTCCCACACAGATTAGAGCAGTGACCTCAGTCCTTACACTGTGCTAGGACCTCAGTCTGGACGGTGGATTCCCAACACCTCGGCCCATTGTTTTATTTCTCCAAAAGAAACAGTGTGAGGTGAAATGTACTACAACATGTGACGCAAATGCATCCATGGATTACAGAAATAAAAATAATATTATTTTAGCTCCAAGCAGAGCCCTCCTTATCCCAAACCACTGGTGTGTTTTTAGGAAACTAATGAGTTGAAATTGATATGCAGTCTGTGTTTTGATGATGCAAAGGTGGCTACTCGTTACCCCATGGTGATCCCGATGATCCTGAGATTACATTATTACAGTGTGATTACTTGTAAAGGCAGGAACAGATAAAAAAAACTCCAACAGCCACGAGACAGTGCCATCATAAATCCCCACAGTAATTAAAAAAGCTTTGAAGCTTTGAACAGGTCTGATTAGCTTCCAGCTTTCTGTACACACACAAACAATTTGGACCTTCAGATTTGTTTGTGTGTGTGTGTGTGTGTGTGTGTGTGTGTGTGTGTGTGTGTGTGTGTGCTAAAAGTAATTCCTCCATACACGACATGAGGCTTCCTCTCTCTGTGTGTCTGTCTGATTACTCTTTCTCTTTCCTTCTGTCTCCCCCTCCCTCTCTCCCTCTCTCTCGGTATCTCTCTTTCTCCCTCTCTGTATGAGAGACTGCTGATGTGGGACTGTGTGGATGTTTTTCTACCCACAGATGTGAGTAAGTGTCTGAAGGTCACACAGCTCTCTCAGAGACAAAGTAGAGACATGCTCACACCCAGACATACAGCATGTGTCTGTCCTCTTTTCTCCTGACCGCTGTGGCTCTGTCTGCACCACTTCATAGTCATATATATATATATATATATATATATATATATATATATATATATATATATATATATATATATATAGAGAGAGAGAGAGAGAGAGAGAGAGAGAGAGAGAGAGAGAGAGAGAGAGAGAGAGAGAGAGAGATATATAAATAGATAGATATAGATTTAGATAGATATATGCAGATATATATAGATATATATAAACTTAATACACCCTCAAAAGAGCTCTTCAAAACACATGTCTTTAGAAACTTAAAAAAAGAAACGTTGGTAAGTACCATTGTCTAATATAGAGAAAAGCCAAGAGGGAACTTGAGGAATTATGTAATACATTTTCACAGTAATACCAGCCTTCTCTTTGAAGGGGCAAACGACAAGGGTACACAATAGCCATGTAAAGTGAACAGATGAGACTAGAGCCTTGAGCACAGAGATGAAGGGATCTCCTTGTGTGAAAGAATTCTCCTTTGAGAGGGAAGGCCTTGGGACTCATAGCTCTCTCAAGTGCATTGAGCCTGTCCTGGTTGCGCTGCAAAGCCCTTTTCTCTGGTGATAAATGGCAAGCACTTGTTGGAGAGCAAACTCTGCATTACCTCACAGGAAATTGAAATGAGAAATCCCATGGTGGGAGACAGAAGTCAGGCTCTTCAGTAAATGAATGGGGGTAGAATTAATCATCTCCGACCAAATGTGATTAAGAAGTTAGTGCTGCTAGGTCTATTAGTCAATACAGTGAGAAAGGGTGGTCTCTTTGGTAACCTTGATGTTGCCTTGGTGACTGTCTGGTGTTGTGTGTAGAATTGGCATGGGACAAAAACACATGAGGATCCAAACGTTTCCAACCTTGTAATTGTTTGAAAACTTTGAAAACTATTGTGAGACAAACACTGTAAGACAATGCTTGCTTGACAAGCCACCCAGATAATTGAATCTATAATTAGTCTGTAATAATTAGGTGTTCCAAGTTTTATATTGTCCATAGAAGTCGTGGATTCCATTGGCTGAGTAGCAATAGGGTGGAGCTGGTATACGAAAACTGGGCTCCTTCATTCATTAATGAAACGGGGTAATGGGATAGCGCTCTGTGTGTTTGAGGAAAGTCGAGCGCCACGGTGGGGATTTGTTTACGAATGGGCGCGGATCCTCTCCAAGTGTCCCCACTGCGCTATTGGTATCAGTTCCCAGCTCACTGTCCCGGAAGACGCCTGTCATGTTCACTCGCAGCTCCAAGAAGAGAGAATCTAGTAGATCGGTGAGTTATGGTCAGATTTTTCATAGTTTCTGTAGATCTGCGGAAGGTGGTCCATGGGCTTGACAGCGACCGTAACATCATTCTCGAAAGTGTATTGCAATTAGTTTTTCTTCTTTCAAATTTGCATTAATGACTTGGTCTTACTGTGGACTTCGTTTTAACGTCGTTGCAGAAGTGTATTCTCTTGTGCACCGCTGCTTTAGGCAAGTTACATCTGCTCGCTAAAGATAACGCATGCACCGGTACAATTCAAAGGCTCATTCAACAACATCAGCCGGGTGATGTAAGAGGACAGTTGGTTTTCATAGTGCGCCGCCAATACGCATACTCTGTTAAACCTTTCTGTGCATTGCACCAGACATTTGTCTTATATTGTGTTTCTTCCTCTTCTTTGTGCCACACATTTCCATATTTTAGCCATAGGCAAGGCACTTAATGCTGAATTCTGTATGCAAGAACTCATTGAAAGCTCCTGTACAGAGCTGTTTTTTCACATAGCTGCCCTTATTCCTATTAAAGATGGCCAAAGTCAGATTTTTTTTCTCGCTAATAAACCTTTCTATTTATACAGGTGATCCAATTGAGATTACATCTTTTTAACTATGTTGTTGTTGTTACAGGGCATTGTTATAATGGTTTATTATAATGTATGTACATGTAATGTGTTAGCAGAAAGTTGACTGAAGTAATTGGTTCATGAAGAGACACATTAATAACCCTCTTGGCTCTTCTCCACCACACTAGCTGAACACCCTGGACGAGCCAGAGAGAGGACAGCCGTGTGACGGTTGTGGAGACCAGTGTCCCGGCTTCACCCTGCACAAATGGAGGTACAGTACAGGGTATAGACCCTCTCTCTCCTTCTCTGAGACACATTCACAAACTTCAGCAAGATACATACAAAAATGTTAAGTTCAATTAAAAGCTTTGTTGTTGGCAACTTCAGGAAGTTGGTTGCACCCTGTCAGAGAGAAAGAAAGAGAGAGAGAGTGAGAGTCTTTAAGGAACACTACACATAGTACATAGCCCACTGCACTTGTGTAGAGCCCAGTTTGAGTGAATAGTCTCTCATCTCCCTGGAGCAGGACAGGACACCTGTGATGAGTGCTGGAACCATCCTGTGTTAGAGGGAACTTAAATGGGTTCAGCCGTGCATGTCTGAGTCAGGAAGGCATTGTCCAGGTTCTGTGTGTCCTAAGATAACAGTTTACACTGAGCAAGCCATTCATGCAGCAGGGGAGAGATTGAAGCAGCAGTTTTCTACACACTTTAGACTTGGATATTTGTGTTTGGGAGTTATAGGAAGGAGTGCAGAGTAGGTTATGTCTATGATATATGGTGCATACAGTATGATCACTGTTGTGTTTATGCTTGACTCACTCTTGGAGGTGATATATCAAGACAACATGAGGTTTCTATTTGTGTTTGAAAAGGTTTGGCTGTGTGCGTGTGCATACTATATTTTATGAGAGGCACTACAGTGTCTAAATCATTTTACAAATCGAATCTTGAGTGTGACAAGCAACAGTTGTAGTGGCATGGAGATACTGTGACCCAAATTGGCTTCAACAAGGGCACTTGATTTCAGCATCGTAAGCATTAACTTTCACTGTTTTCTTTTCTTTTTTCTATATCTTGGTTTCCTGCATTATATTTAGCATTTCTCCCATGTATCATGTCTAACCAAAAAGCTCTTTATAGCAACTATTTACTGTAGGACTAAAGGGTATGCTCTAATGATGACCAAGCTTGGTCTGTCTGTAAGGGACTCGAGAATGTGAGGGGAGGGGCTGTGAGCGAGTCAGAGGACCTTCAGGCCTCCGTTGCTGTAAACTATTACGGGGCAACAGCCAACCCAGGAATGTGCCCTTAATTGCCTGTCTCTGCCGCGCCACAATAAAAAGTAAACTTTTCCCTGACAAAAAGACGGAAGGCATTTCTTCCAGAAGTATCTTGGAAAGCCCTGCTTTGTGTACTGAACCTAGAGCAGTATGGGGCCGCTTTATGGCAGCAAATATCACCTAACTCCTTTGTCTCTGGAAAGTAAAAATCTCCAACAAGTGCTCCCTGACTGTGTCTCTCAGGAAAGCATGTTTCCATGCAGATTGATACAGATAGGGCTGTTGAGTGGCTCTGTTTGGAATGTGGACTTTAGCTGACCTCAGTGTTAGAGATTAGGGGGTAGGAGAAGGCAGGTGAGCACATACAGTGCTGTATGAAACCATACTCTGTATTGATCAGCAGTGACACACAATATAACAGTTATAACACAGGAGCTGACTAATGGGGCCTAACAGTGCATTATTATTGAGTGATTGTGCACACATGAGCAAACCTCTGTGTGCACGATCACACCTGTGTGTGTAAATGTTTCTTGTCTAAATCTTCTTCTAAGAGGAGAAGCTGTGTGGTTCCACTGCCCCCTCTTTGACGACGTGCACTGAATGAGTCTGAATGAGTAAAGCCAGGGAAAACCAGGCCATTTAAGAACTGGGATGAACTCTGAAAATAAATAAGTTACAGTGAAAGGGACTAGGGACTGGGATAAGCACAGAGAGACCCACATCTCCCTACCATTCCCTACACTTTGAACATCTGTATGTCTCAGAATTCACTAAAATATTCATGTCCTTCTAATATGCAGGAGATCCTCAAGATATGAGGAAGAGTTTGGGCCATCTATTTTTTCTCCTCTCTTATCTCCTCGCTCTCTCGCTATATTTAAAAAGGCTTCCGCTTAGCTGGTGTCCTGGGGTAACAGGCCTGTTCTGTCATAGTGGGTCTATTGTGTGTGTGTGTGTGTGTGTGTGTGTGTGTGTGTGTGTGTGTGTGTGTGTGTGTGTGTGTGTGTGTGTGTGTGTGTGTGTGTGTGTGTGTGTGTGTGTGTGTGTGTGTGTGTGTGTGTGTGTGTCCTTTCAGGTCCAACAGAGGAGCTAGTCAAGTGTCATCCATTTGAAATCAGTCAGGACTATCAAGCATATTTTTCACAAACCACAATTAGCTCTGTTGATGATTCAAAAATCACCTTTTTAATTTGCACTCGACAGAGCAAAGTACATAAGAGTTTGGTTCACTTGATCCGACATAGCAGTTACAGTACAGTGGCTTGGCCCCTTGTCTTAGACTGTCTCTGATCAATATATCTTCTCAAAAGTGGCAATACATCTACCTCAGGAGGTATAACAACATCCCATTTCTAACCTGTCTGCCAGTGTCAGTAACCAGAGTTGGCAGTTGTGGGCAGGATAGGTATAGTCGGAGACAGCAGGAGTAGGTTTAGCTTGCGCAACAACGCGCCTCTCTTGAATTATTAATGCTAGCCGCTGGCTTGATTGATTTTCTTTGTGCTAATGAGTCTCATTACCAAGCTTATTAACATGAGCGGTGTGTGTGAGCCAGCTATCCGATCAGCCTGATCGCATGACCCACTTAATTCTCTCTCTTCTGCCTGCCAGTGTGTTTTAGAGCTGCGTTCAATAACACGCCTCGTCTTCAACACGCTGTCAAGGCATGTTAGTAGCACGCCGCTGTCGATGATAATGATGCATAAATGAATAAAACACTTGACCTACTCTTAAAGATTAGGTCAAGTTGTACATTTCTTCCGAATATTCTAATTCCAATTCCTTTCACCAGCGCAGTACTAAACTGCCGTGTAGTCGGTAGGCTGGTAGAGTTATATTTGCAGTGTGGTCCGGGTCTGTACAAAGCCTGCTGTTGTATGCACCAAGGCTAGGCTGAAACCCTAGCTGAGTAAAAGCAGAGTGGAGAGAGGAGAGGGGGGGTAAGAGAGGAGGAGAGGAGAGGGGGAGTGAGAGAGGGGTGCTTAGCAGAAGGAGGTAGGGGGGTTGCAGGTTGAGTTTTAACCCGGCCACAGTGCGGGAGCTCAGAGCTGAAAGCCCCACTGACGTCTGTCCTCACAGTAACCTGATCTGATCTGCATAACACAGGCCATTCAACATGTTAACAAGACGCCCAGTCAAATAAAACTGTCAGGGTTGCTCGGCGTATGAATGGCCCTCAAAAAAAAAAGAGCCCTTTCTGCTAGCACTGAGGAGGCCACAGCGCTAGGGGGGAGAATAGGAGAGAGAGTGGGAGAGAGAGAGGGAGAGAGAGAGGGAGAGTGAGAGGGAGAGAGAGAGGGAGAGTGAGAGAGATAGAGAGACCCTTGTGGCTGCTGCCATATAATAGGCCCAGTAGATTTACCGCTGTGCCACTCTCTCTCTCTCTCTCTCTCTCTCTCTCTCTCTCTCTCTCTCTCTCTCTTTCTCTGTCTCTCTCTCTCTCTCTCTCTCTCTCTCTCTCTCTCTGCATGCCAGCTTCTACTGAGAGGCCAGTGGAGAGGTTTTCTGGTAATGGCACCAAATCACTATCTCTCCAACACTCCTCCCAGTATTTTCTTTGAAGTGGAGAGCAGCAACATCTGTGCCGCATGATAACACTCATTTTGGTCTGGAGGCAAATTAGATGCTTGGGGGGACGGTGTCTTTTTATCGTGTAAATGGGATGTTTTGTCTCAGTCGTTTAAGGAGGTCCAGTTTTAAAGGGCTGTGTTTTGACAGCGTTGGAGGGGTTTGTGATCGATGACTGTTGCTCAGCAATAATACAAAGCTAGAGAACGATACCCTGATATCAATCATGCTGTGACCTTTTAGATTCTTTTACAGCTTTTTTTTCAGGCCTGTCCTTGCTCTTTCTTTTTCTCCCTCCCTCTCTCTCTCTCTCTCTCTCTCTCTCTCTCTCTCTCTCTCTCTCTCTCTCTCTTTCTCAGTGATCAGTTGTCCCTCTGAGGCCCATGGACAGGGGGCAGAGAAGCTGCCTTTGATTGGATGTAATGAGTTTTTTGCTGTAGATTAGGGATGGTGGTCACCATGGACATGGGAAAGCGGTGCACATGCATGTAGCCTACTGAGACCCCAGAGGGGCCAATGGGACGGCTGGTGAATTCCAATAGAACCAAGCACTCAAATTGGCTTTTGCTAAATGTCAAGATAAGCTTGTGTCAGCTGACTCTCAATGACCCTTGTGATGCAGACAGAAGTCATTGTGAAAGGACCACGGTTGAGTCCCAACAGTTTTTCTTTTGTGTTCTCTACTTCCTACTCAAAATGTCAGAGGGAAGCAAGGAGAGGACTCAAAGAGAGGAATTATTGAGGGCTATTTAATGTTGTTGTCTGATCAAACCTGTAGTTTTGTTAAATGCATAACCCAGACTAGAAAACCCCCTTTCAGATAACAAACCTGTTTTATGACTTTTTAAGCCCCTGTCCTGTACAGTGCCTCCATTTGATCCCCTGTGATAGTGCCATAGTGTGTTTGTTTGAGATGTTTTATTGGCGATATGTGTGTGTGTGTATGTCAGGAGACAGGAAATGATATCTCACACCTGGATTAGATCCAGGTTGTAATTACACTGGTATGACACTTCTGGAGCAGATGCTGAATGCTGCTCCAGGAGATGAAACAGCGGTGTGTGTGTGTGTGCACGTGTGTGCATGTGTGTGTGCCTTCCGTTACAAGGCTGTCAAGCTAATGATTAAATGAACGACATTGAATATTAGGGTGTGTGTAGGATGCTCAGAGCACATGATGGTTATCTATCTACAGGTGTGTGTTTTTTCACATGTTTGTTCTATGTTATGAAGAGAGCACTGTCATTGACCAGCTACCAGTTACACAGGAGTAGCAGGCACAAGCAGCACAGGTCATGTTGTTCTAGTTTGGAGTACATTAGTTTTGACATGTCTGACTATAGCGCAGTGCACATTCCAGTTCCCTTGACTCTGAGCTTGTCTGTAAAGCCTACTGTCAGAGAGCCACAGAATCAGTGAGACTACACTACACACACACACACACACACACACACACACACACACACACACACACACACACTAACACACACACTCCAATCAGTGAGGCAAGTCGACAGAGAGAGACAGCACAGTGGTACCTGACACAATTGGAGCTCTGTTACTCTCCAACAGGATAATATGTTGACTGCACATTCAGTATTGTGACGGCCTGCACTTTGAGATGTTTTTTTTCACACTGGGACCTTCATATGGCATCATGCTCACTAAGTGTATGACGTAACTCTCTTTGTCCACTACTGTATGGGACCAAAGTTAGTTCTGATGTTCTGAAGAGCGTGGTCCTCCATGAATTTCGATGTTGTGTATTTGTATGGTCGTGGTGAAGCGCTCCAGTCTGTCCACAGGGAGGCGAACACGTCTCATCAGGAAGAATACATTCCTAATGTCCCAATTTATTTAGCAGCAAGACATCAATACACTCAATCTCATCATGAACTAGAACTTTATGACATAGGCCGAGATCCTTCAAGCGCATGGCCTACACAGAGTGCCAAAACACCACCCAAATCATCAGAATCACATAATCAGTAATTACATCATACAATCCTGCAATAAATGCTGGACACAGAGTTAAGTGAGTTCAATGGCATCATTTCAAATACTCGATATAAATCTTGCTTTATATAGTGAGCTGTAACAATGATGAATGTCATTTTTTTTTTACAACCAGTAGACTGTGTTCTTTGGTCTAAAACCTCTGTGTGTCTATGTCTGACAGCTGAGTCCTGAACAAAAGCACAGTCATCTTGAGCCAGATTATGGTTATCTTTGAGCGCCTCTAGAGCTCTGAGAGCTTTAGACTGATCCACATCTATTTTTCCTTCGCTATGTTATCAAAGGTCATCATGAACAGGTGCTAAAGCACTGTGGTTATTGGATAGAGGCAGATAGGCATCAGAAAAGACCTCTTTGTCTCAGAGAGAGACTGGAGCTGGCGAAGATGGACCCTCCAGACAGAGAATGCAGACAAAGCTCTACACAAAGGGAGTCATGTCTAAACTCAGTTATTTATTTGTTGTTATGAAGTCCACTCTGACACTTGTATATCCAGAAAAAAACACATTTATTTTTTGTTTCCGTCTCTCACATAGTTTAGGAGACATATTTATTGAGCGTACAGGGAGGCTCACACTGGAGGATATTCATAGATGATTGTGTGTTTCCACTTTTCATGGGTGAACACTCACTTGGGCTCACTAGTCAAACTGTGGGTTGTGGTGGAAGGAGTGTTTACCTGGGGGAGAGAGTTCAGCTGGAGTTGAGGGGCGGGAGGGAGGGAGGGAGAGAGAAATGGCATGTGAATCCCAGAGCTAGAAAGGTACTTGTGTTATTCCTTCAGAATCGGAAGAAGCAAAGGTTTCCCCTGTGTAGGCTGACAGACTTTGGTCTTGATATTTCATCCTAAATGGCATCATTGGTGTTACTGTTATAGTCTACACACACCACTGAACTACTGTAGCAAAACAGTCTCCTGCAGGATTTAAACAAAAACAAGCAAATATAGTAAATCTTCCTGTATCTTCCTACATATCCCCCCACCCTCCGCTGTCAGAAACAGAGAAAACACTGTTTGTTGATGTGCTAGCTAGCTCTCCCTTAAATGTGAATAGAGAAACATAGATTAGCCCAAGAATTCCATGACTAGTTAATAGAGAAACATAGATTAGCCCAAGAATTCCATCACTAGTTTTCATCCCCCATACGTGTGTTCTGCTGTAGAAGGCTAATTCACCTCCCAGTCTCCCTCAGCAATGATCTTTGCCTTAATGAAGGCTTTGCAGCCTAAGCTGCCTTTGAACTGTCATCAGGAATAAAGGGGGCAGTCTGGTAGCCGTCAGCTCCACACTGACTTAACATTCAGTATCTACAACAGCCTTCAATTCCCACCCACCCACACTGCTGAGGAGTTCACACTTTTAATTCTCGTCACTTTACTTGTCAACTCGTTTATGTTCCCGCTCTATGAAGTTTAACTGTTGGAATGAGAAGGGATGACTTATTCATGTGAAAGCTCAGATTGCGTTCCATTGGGATGACACTTGGAAAAGGGATCAATTGTCTTGTATTCCCTTCCTTTAACAACTGGGTGATAAACGCATGCAAATCATTGGTCACCTTGTTCCCAACTGTTTGGAACCACCTTATAAGCACACCATTCTTCGAAAAAAAAAAGGTTCTTCTTAGATCCAAAAAGGGTTCTTCAAAGGGTTCTTCTACTGGGAAATCCGGAGAACCTTTTATGTCTAAGAGTGTACTTTATAGGTCCAGAGGGTAGGAAATACCACACAGTGCTCTCTGGTAACATCTCACTCTTAACAGAGCAATGGTGTCAGTCCCCCAGAGGTGTGGCCTGGCCTCAGACGAGCACAGTGGGTGGTAGTCAGTCAGAGTCTCAGATTAGGAGCAGGAGTCAGGAAGTCCGGATCTGTGTGTCCCTGAGGCCAGGGTCAGACAGATGATGGTGTCACACACACTCTGGCATAGCAATGTCAGACAGACTGACAGACTGACAGACAGACAGACAGACAGACAGACAGACAGACAGACAGACAGACAGATAACACACAGCTGCTCTGATTTCCAGTGCACTCTTTGTCCCTTCATACAAGCACCAGCACTCATTCAGAGGTTACATTTATATCAACTCTAATCATGTGTGATCTAATTGCAATCTTCATCTGTCTAAAATCCATTGCCCATTGAAAATGAATAAAATAAATGCATTTGACTTTTGAAAAAATCCTCTTTCTTTTTCCCACATCAGGGGGTAGGAGGCTTTCCTTGGAGGCCCTGGCCCTAGGGATACGCTAAACCCTCTTGGATTCTGACTGATATGTAGTGAGAATAGGTAGAACAGCGGGAGTGAGAGTTATAAAGAAGATGAAAGCGTCTATTGAAAGTAATTAGAGAAAGGCTGGCCTACACATGGTTCTCTGTCTCCCTCTTTCCCTCTCTCCCTCTTTCCCTCTCTCCCTCTCTCCCTCTCTCCTCCCAGCAGACTCAGAGCATCGTGTGTAACACTCCTACCAAACACAAGCTCTGCCCTCCTCTCACCTATATATACTCCCCCACTCCCTCTCTTTATCCACAGCACTCCTCCCTCCTTTCTTCATCTATACCTCATCCCTACAGTGGGACCATCCTCCCGATCCCTAAACACTCCTTCCCTCATTCCTTCATCCATCCATCATTCCTCTCTTCTTTCTCTCATCCACAAAGCACCCCTCCATCCTCCCCCCATTCCATTCCTCCATCCCTCTTCTCCTTATCCAAAACCCCCCATCCCTTCCCCTGTCTCTCCTCCCCTCCCACCCTCTCTCCTTCCCTCCCTTACTCCCTCCTTTCATCCCTCCATCTACTCTGGTCCAGCGTGTTCAGGCAGTCAGTGAGGCCTGAGCCGGAGCAGTGCACTGCTTCAAAGGGCCCTTTGATTCTGCCCTCCTCCTTTTCCTTCTCTTTTTCTCTCTCTCCAGCCACCTGTTCCTATCTGGGGAGAGAAACAAGCCTGATAGCAGAGTGTTACCATCAGAACGGTGTGTGTACATGCTGTCCCAGGAGAACCATACAGGCTTTGAGGATTTTTGGGGGGTGTTGCCAAGTAGTTATTTTTATTCTGGTGTGGGTTTTTTTTTACATTTAATTGATGATTGCATTTAGTTGAGTGAGTTTAGATTTCACTGTCTAATCATTCTAATTTCCAGGGTAGACAATAGCTTTGTGTCATAGTCACCAGCAGAGGTCAGTATTGTAAAACTCTACCACCTAACACATGGTATACTGAAATGCATATGTAGGGCCTAAACTTACTTCTCTTGTCTGATGTTATATAAAGCACATCTTTTCAGAGGTTGCGGTTTCACACACTGTCATCATGGTTTGTTTGTGTATAGGCTGCATATTTTGGCTGCACTGTAATACCATTTCCCATGTTCATTATGGACCACAACCCCTTTGGAACTGGTATTAATTTGTTGAACCACTAAAGAGTACCTTGATGACACTACAGCATTGGTGTATATGATTGGTTTATTGATTTAGCCAACTGATTGATTATTTGTTGCCCTAAGTAGCATATTGAGTTGTCAGAATCGACTATTGCTCAACCCCCGATTGAACAACCGTGATGAGATGACTAGGCTAGGTATTCAATCAAATGTGCTCTACAGAAAAATCACTTTGTGAGTGCTGCTATCGATTAAACAATACTTATTGGCTGAAAATACAAACAAACAGATTTTTCCATACTGTGGGTTTGAATCTGATCACAGGTACCTTGCGTTTGAGTGCTGAGGTAGCATGCTGAGTTCTCTCTCTCTCTCTCTCTCTCTCTCTCTCCCTCTCTCTCTCTCTCTCTCCATCTCTGTGTTTTTCCGTCATCTGAGTAGTGGGCGAAGTGTTATTTGTGTCCCGCTCACATCACATCCACTCCTCTCCATGAGTCAAAGCACACAGCAGAATCCATCAGCAAGCGTTTGCTATGATGCTGTTATACGTCTAAGCTCAGCTGCAAAACAGAAGAAGGTTAATTGGAGACCAGAAACAGTTAGACTATTTTTGCTTTGTCATCGGTCAACATTTTATGGTTAGGAACCTGCAGTCCCATTTGTCCATAAATTGTTCATAAATGGCCAACTATTTTGTGATAGTGTGTGTGTGAGTGTGCTTTTGGGTGGGTGGGTGTCTGTGTGTGTGTGTGTGTGTGTGTGTGTGTGTGTGTGTGTGTGTGTGTGTATATATTAATAGCCAGGAGGCTGCTAGAGAGCCCTGTATTTCACGGATGAAAGAGTAGACTCGTTGCCCTTCAGGGCTCTGCTGCCTATCAATCCATCTGAAATCAGAGGGCAGGAAGTGGGCTCTAATACGAGAGCTGAGGCAGTGCCAGCTTCCTGTGATCAGAGACGGAGCCACGCACGGCATACTGAGACCCAGAACACCCCTACACACACACACACACACACACACACACACACACACACACACACACACACACACACACACACACACACACACTGCAAAAGGCACACTAGTACGTCAGTCTGGTGGTTACGGCACCTCTGGGCACTGTAATGGTCTTGAGGTGGGAAAACATAAATGTTTTAAAGACTGTTCCACATCATGGTTATGGGTTTAAGATTATATAAAATGTGTTATAGAGTGAGAGACAGAGGTCGAGAATGAGATGGAATGGAAGCAAGTGCTTGGAAGGAGAAGAACATTTCCATATAGACACTGGACACCAGATGGGGTTATTTTCGAAAGCTCCTCCAAGCCATCATCACCCTATTAAACCCTCCAGTCCTAGAGGAGAATTATTGCACAAGAAACTAGTTCTGTTGCTCCAGCTCCTAGCCGCTAGCTTCTTATAGCTCTGCATATTTGAATGCAGAGCTCACACTCGCTTTCTCTCTCCTGTCTAGCCAAGTTTATTTGTGTAAATTGACTGGTTGCCAAGGCAATGGATCTCGGACCAGAGTTGGCTGGTGCCTTGACAACTGGCTAGGTTAACACAACCATTAGCAGAGTGACAATGGTCAGAGAGCAAACAGGATGGATGTATAGAACCACCACCACATTATAGGAGGAAAACTGGAACAGAGAGAAAAGAGCAGTAATGTCGTTTTTTGTCTTGAGTTTTAGACTCTGATGCCTTGTTTTGTCTTCTCCGTCTAGTTAGTCACCAAGTGTGTCTCAGAACTGTTCAGTAATGCTTCAGAAGTTTTGGCTTGTAGACAACGACTTCAACTGAAAGATATCTTTCAATTGAAGTTGTTGACATCAGGTAGGCAAGGTGTCTCCTCTTGAATATAAAACAGACATTGTATAGGCCTGTACAAAATTAAAACCAGGGTTGGATACCTTGGATTTATGTAAATAAATGACCTGCATTTTGTCTGTCTTTAGGTTTCTCTGTGTAGCAGGGTCACACGGAATTCTTGATCTCATGAAGTATGTATCCAATTTGAAAGGTTTGGGAACGTGTGTCTTGTGAAATAAGAGAACATAGTAACTCGCGAGTACGCTCACTTTTCATTTTAAGGCCATTCTGTGATTTATCTCCCAACCTGATACCCTTGTAGTTGGAGCTAGCAGACAAAGAACCTCTACCACTGAATCTGAAGTTGAAAGCATTCAAATTAGCTGTGACTATTCAGACGATATCCAACACTCCCAATCTCTCTGCCCACAGCCTCCCAGGTTAGGGCTAGGTCAACAATGAGTGAGACAGTATATGATAGAATATGTATGTAGGTTGTATGGTTGTATGTATGTAGGTTGTATGGTTGTATGTATGTAGGTTGTATGGTTGTATGTATGTAGGTTGTATGGTTGTATGTTTGTAGGTTGTCATGTGTTGACATGGCTAGGAGA
>NC_139658.1:3502894-3505394 GCF_951799395.1 Argentina silus
TACAAAACATCCAGCTTTGCATATCCATGCCAATGTAGAACAGCATGGATCATGTTCATCCTGACAGTGAACTTGATAATAATGAAAAAAGTATAATGTGCATACTTGAACCCTGTTACGGTTCTGTTTATAATGCCATTTCCGATGTCGTGTCCTATAGAGTGTATTTTAGTCCCACAGCCAGTCAAACCACTGTAATAAATGTCGTGAGGACAAGTTCTTCGATTTATGACCCATAATTCCCATTTCATCCAGTCCTCTTCTGCCTGACTGACATGGACAGGTCGCTACCAGCAAATCATAATGGCCTTGTCTGACAACCACTTATTGTGCCACGTTCTATAAATACTCCCGAAAGTGAAAGCGTCATTGAATAGCCTTTCAATGGCAAAGTGATTGAATTCACTGCAAATTGCTTTCTGTGTTATTTTCCATGGAGAGATGGAAGAGGGAGGCCAGGATGGATGGAGAGAGGGAGGGGGGTTGTGAGAGGGGGATACAGTAGCTAGTATCTAGTTACAGTAGAGTGACTCCACCCTGTTGGTGCATATTATTAAATCATTCCCCAGGTTTCTCCTTTGTTTGTGTGTGTTGTCTTGTAGATTGTATGTGTGTGTGTGTGTGTGTGTGTGTATGTGTATGTTTATGTGTGTGCGTGTGTGCGTGCGTGCGTGCGTGCGTATGTGCGTTTGTCTTGTATATTCATGTGCGAGTTGGGCACATGGAGTGTGTGGGGCCTTGTGACCCTCTCCTCTCCTCACAGACAAAGACAGCCTTTGAGACGCCTGGTATTCCAGGGCCCACTGATCATCCCTTTGTTCCTCCTCCTGCCTGCCTGCCTGGCTGCCCTAAAGACCAGAGGGATGGTCTGCTGCCTCGCTCCTGCTCTCTTTCTTTCTTTCTTTCTTTCTTTCTTTCTTTCTTTATTACTTTCTCTTTTTTTTTTTTTTTTGCTCTCTTTCTTATTCCATTTCTCTCTCTCTCTCTCTCTCTCTCTCTCTCTCTCTCTCTCTGAGTCTGATATATGACATCTGTTTATGTGGAATTGGATTGCGGACGTCCCTAGTGGCACATGGAAATGCGTCTCCGGTATTTCTCTCTTTCTGTGTTGTGCGTTTGAATGAAGGGGTGGGGGGGGGGGGTGGGGTGCGGAGGCACGCGGGGGGGCGAAGCCAGAGAGAAAGAGAGGAGGACGGCTGCGTTACAGGGAGATAAAAATTGCTCATGTGGAACCGGGAGAGGAGCTGACACTGGCTTCATGAAGTTGACATGTTTCTGTCAGGCAGCTTTATTGCCCTGTTTCCATCCTTCTGATAGACTGTGTAAAACTCTCTGTTCTTCCTCCGGTGTGTACTTTCAACCTCTGCTTCCTGTCCATTTCCTACTCCGACTAATGGACCCCAGCGAGAGCCTCCTTACATCTTTGCAGTTGCCTGTCAACACGACTACAGAGATTGTGTCTTTTGTTTTTGGTTTGACACTTGGTTTGTTTTGGTTTGACACTTTCTTGGTTGGACTCATTTTCGATTTCGATTCATTTTCTCTTTAAATACTTTTTGACCCATCTGATACACTTTCCCTTAAACAATCGCTGCATTATACATGAGCAGAAAGTGTATCATAGTACATGAAATATTCATGAGGCTATACACAGCCTCCCCCAAGGAAAGAATCATTTTGTGATGTCTGATTGGGTCAGTGGGGAGAATCAATTGTGTGTGTGTGTGTGTGTGTGTGTGTGTGTGTGTGTGTGTGTGTCTGTGTGTTTCCATGCACACAAGTGATGCATTCGTGTCTACAGTATGAGAAAGAGAAGGATGAGAAAGTAGAGAATGATGAAGTGAAAGAAGAAAGAGTAAAGGGGACAGGTTATGGAGAGGTGCATACAGAGAAGGGATGAAAGGGAGGAGGATAAAGAGAGAAAGATGTGAAGGAGGGAGTAACAGAGTCAAAGATACAGTACAGCAAGAGAGACAGGGAGAAAGGCAAAGACAGATAGAGGGAGAGAGAGAAAGAGACAGACAGAGAGAGAAAAACAGAGAGAGAGAAAGAGATAGACAGACAGACAGAGAGAGAAAGACAGACGGAGAGAGGGAGAGAAAGAGTGGGCGTGAGCGTCAAGCTGGGGGACTCTTCTGGAGACTGTCAATAGAGGCAATATCAGCTGATTGATTGTGTCACTGTGTCATACAGAGAGCTGGTCCCCAGTGACCGGGGGGGGGGGGGGGGGGGGGGGGGTAGTTAGGGTGATGTGGGGGGAGTTGGGCAGTGGGGGCAAAGAGCCTCAGCTGTCCTTAGGCTGGGGCCACGCGTCCGCTTTGGAAACACTCCACTGATCCTGTATGGGGAAGTCGAGCAACGGTCAGCCACCACAATGGGAAAGCCATTTTGTGGCAATTTTATGGGGATTTCGGGAATATTTTCCTCTCCATTCCCATTTTTCAATTTCATGGTCGTGACGACCACTCGACTTGGCTTTGTTGGGGCCACTTTCGAAGGA
>NC_139658.1:3507894-3517894 GCF_951799395.1 Argentina silus
ACCCACATACACACAATCTCTCTCGTTCCTTTTACCCCCTTCCACGTTCTCTGTATCTGCATCCCTCTGAATCTGTATCTCTCTCCCCTGCCTCCGACCTCTCCCTTTCTCTCTCCTGGCTCAGGGTCAGCTTGTGGTCTGAGGCCTCTCCTCTCCAGTCTGAAAGAGGACACCTAGCTGTGGTAATGGGCTAGCGAACTGACAAGTCAGACCCCATAATAAGCCCCAGTGTGTGTGTGTGTGTGGATAGTCTAGATTAAGACAGATCGTGACACACATAGACGTATGATTCTGTTCTGTGAGTCATCCTTCTACTTCACACAGGCTCGGTCTAGACAAAGCTTAAGCTAAACCGTTCAGGTTATTTTGATGCTATATTGATTGCAATTTCAGATTTAGGATTTTATTCAAGTTGTTTTTTTCACTGAGTCTTTGTAAAGGAGTCCCTTTTTTTCTTTCCTGTTCTCTCTTTCTCTCTGCCAGCCACCCATCGCTCGAAAATGGCTTTAGAACATGAGAAGGGAGGCTGCCTCCAGTGCCAGATGGTCAGACTCGTTCTGATCGTGATGACTGTCTATTATGTGGATAAGATGTCAGAAGCCATTTTCTGTATGATACTCCACGCAGGGGAGAAATGACTTGTAATAGCGACAGACGTCTCTGTGTGATACAGTCTTTCTTTTCTTCTCTTCTCTCACTCTCTCCTCAGGTTGACGAGCAAGTGAAAATTGATTCAGATATGTAGGCATGGCAACTAACCATTTTGTACCAGTTATGCATTTCCTTTATCACGTCCGTTGATTACTTTTTCCAACCCAATGTCATTTGATGCACAATGAGAATTTATTCAAAGTAATGTGGAATTGAATGAGAACAAAAGATAATGTACCACGTTGTTGTTTTGTTGTTCCTGATAATAGCTGGCCACCTCTCCCTCTGTCTCAGGATGTGACTGGCCCTGGGGTTCCTCTCTCAGTGGGACCGTGGGATTGATTGATCACTTCATTTAGTCCTGAGGGGAGGGAGGGAGGGAGGGTGGGAGGGAGGGACGAACGAGGAGGGAGACAAACGAGTTAACCTCTCTGTGGACTGGGATGGAGGTGGAGGAGGGGGGAGTCATAATCCTCCCTATCTCAGTGATATCACTGGATGAGTAATTTCAGCAATGTTCCTGAACACACCTCAGGCTGTCCTGGTGTGGGAACCAACAACCCCAACATAATCTTTTACCTCACAAGCGCATGTGCTTTCAGTGCATTGGAAATGTTGCTTTGACAAGATGTTGGACAAATGACGGTCCAATCTGCAACAAATCTGGCCATTGTCTTAAGCCAACCATTTTGATTCACAGCATATTTTGAACATGATGTATTCCTCTGCTTCACACATAAATGATGACATGTTTTATTGGGCTGGTCTCCATAGTAGCAAAAATAAGAAACATGATACATTCTTGAGGGTGAGTATGGCTGGTTTGGTGTGTGTGTGTGTGTGTTTGTGTGTCTTTGTGTGTGTGTGTCTGTGTCTTTGTGTGTGTCTGTCTGTGTCTGTGTGTGTGCGTACGTGCGCATGCGCGTGTGTGTGTGTGTGTCTTGGCCAACAAGAACTTTGGCACTCCTTGTCAGGTGAGGACATGCACCTCTGTTGGCGCTAGTCCTCCTTGTCCTCCGCCACAGAAATCCATATGGATTTATGGCAATGACTCCTGCTATCCCTACATCTCTGGAACAGTAGGACTATAGTGTTGGAGCTGCTGTATAAGAGATCATATTCTACCCACAGCACCACCGCAGACAGTTCCAGAAACCCCACTCTGACTGTGCAGTGATAGATAGCTCCTGCCTGTATTCACACGCTCCCTCTGAGGTTCTGTTCCTGTATTTATTGGACATATGATTGGCATAGAGGGAGGGGGGAACTGAAGGGCGGCCATTTTGGGGAGAGAGGTGGCTTAGGTTTGGCATTCAGAGGCCCATTGTGAGATCACAGTTGATCTGTGTTGATTTAAGATGTCCGCCGCTCACACTGTAGGTAAATCAGAAGTGGCCTGCACATCGCGGTCGGTTCTTTGTAGAGTATTCTAGCAGATGTTTCTCTACAGTACAGTCCAAGGAGACGTTGGGGAGTAGAGATGGGCCACAGTAAAAGGAGGCAGACAGTACCGTGGTAATCTCTAAATTGACCTCCTCCACTATTGTCACACGGCGAAGAGCCTTAACTCACACTTCAAACATGAGGCTGACTCCCAGTGTCCTTTTAAATTGCAAAAGTTCGCCCGGATAGAAGTTACTTTATCCATATGCACAGGTCTAGGATCAGCTTACCCTTCCCAAATCTAAGGGCACCCTTCCCAAAGTGTCTAAGGGCAACCTTCATTCTACTCCATGAACACGTTCATTCTCTCTCTTTTCCCTCTCCATGCTAGTGCTCTAACCAGCATCCTTACTAGACACCATCACCATTCTAATCAGGGCCTCGGTTGCTAAGCTATGATAGGCTTAGGGCTGATGACTCACTGCTTTTGATGGAGAAGAGGTGAGGTTGTCAGTGGTGCTAGGATTTGTGTGCCCGGCTTAGTGATCACCCCTGATCATATTCCTCTGTGGAGCTTCTCTCTCTCTCTCTTTCCATCCTTGTATCTCTCTCCCTCCCTCTCTCCATTCCTCACCCCACAAACCCTCCTGGCTCTGCCAACCAGCTACAGACTAGAACCACTCCTCCTCCTCCACTTCAGCTCAGAAACACTCCAGGCTATCATCTCCCATGTCATTCTCTCTCCCTCCTCTCCCACCGCTCATTTAAGAGAGAGAGAGAGAGAGAACTAGGAACAGACCTTTTAAATTAGAGAGACGTTGAAAGTGTTTCTCTTCGGGCCATCGCACTGCAATGATTACCCTCTGAGAGTGTCTGTCATTTAGAACGTGATCCTTAAAATCCGGCCGGAGGGGAAGTGGTGAGTAACTTTTACATATTCATTCAACTTTCTGGATCAAAACATAACGTTTTCACAGGCAACAGACTGAGAGCTGAGTCATAGTAGCTGGCTCTGATTCAATTTGTGTTCCCTGGAGATGCTGTCATTTAGAGGTGGTTTTGACACCTCTTTTCTGTTTGGATAGATACAGAGAGAGCTTCAGCCTACAGATTCAGCCTGTTTCATGAAGCGTTGGCTGAGTGTTTCTGTATGGTGGGGTTGACGTATCTAGTGTTTGGCGTCATATCTAGTGTTTGGCGTCATTTTGGATTTAGCTGCATTAAATTAATTTTATAAAAAAAAATTAAGCAGAATGCTGTTATGACAGCTATGAGACGTGGTGTGTGTGTGTGTGTGTGTGTGTGCGTGTGTGTGTGTGTGTGTGTGTGTGTGTGTGTGTGTGTGTGAATGTACAGTGAAATATGGCAGTCTTGCGACATTTGAGATTTAAATATCTTTTGAACCATGTCCTTCCATTCCCTTAGTAATGCTCTGTAGATGGTGCCAAGTGTGATGTCGGGAGTGGGCGGCTTTATCTTTAGAGGGAGAGGGAGAGAGAGAGAGAGAGAGAGAGAGAGAGATAGGAAAAGAGAGAGAGGAAGAAAGAGGGAAGGGGACTGAGAAATAGAGGGAGAGAGAGGTAGGTAGAGAGAAAACAGATGAAAAAAGAGAGAATAAGAGGGAGAGAAATAAAAAGAGAAAGAAGGAGAGAAGCAGAGAAGCATTGGAGAGGCAGTCTCCTGTCATCTCAGCTGTTGTGATTTAAGAGGACTGACAGCACACAAATCTCCCTGCATCTCACAGCTGTGCGACATGCCTAGCTCTTTATTTTTAACTCCACCGCCACTTATATTGGGCTACGGCAGGCAGGGACATGGGGCAGTCTATTGTCTCTCAACTATGTGGAAAAGGTGTGTGTGTGTGTGTGTGTGTGTGTGTGTGTGTGTGTGTGTGTGTGTGTGTGTGTGTGTGTGTGTGTGTGTGCGTGTGTGTGTGTGCACGTGTGTATATCAGAAAAGTCTTAGAGACATTTCTTTCCAACGCTGTGTGTGTTATACCTCAAATCATGTCAGATATGACAAGTTAAAGTACAGTTTATAATGGTGAGTGTTACAGTGCTAGTTTTGCTGTCTTTATTGACCATGTGAGTGTGTCCATAAATCATGCAATGCATTCCACATAGATGTGCTGTTCTGTCTGTTTATGGCACCCTTGTGTGAGTGGCTGGCACACTGGCCTAGTAGGGGAAAGACTGGAGGTTTGACACAAAACAGGCTCAGCCTTCCTGAACACACCCTTCTCTTCCTGCCCTGTGGGCCACAGTTTCTCTGCACCTGGACTGTCACACTGTCCACCCACATCAACACTGTCCCCAAAATGGATCTCTGCATTGACTGATTTAGAGCCGGGAGTTACATTTGCCACAGTGCAGCCAATTTCGTCATCTCGAGTTCGGGAAAAAAATAATTTCAACCGTAGAATAAACGTTGATAGGTATAGCATTATTGACTGCTCGATAATGATCTCGGAAAGTCAATCCCATTTAGGTTCTACCACCTATGACCCATTTGAACTTCTTCTAAGAGCTACATGCTTATTGACAGCTGTCGCCTCTACATCCAGACCCAAACCAAGCCACACCTCCTCCCGTCAGTACTCTCTAGAGGAGAGGATAAGAAGCAAGGGATCTGCTGAGCTCAGACGAGGGGAAGATTAAAGGAGGGAGAGAAAGGAGGGAGGGAGGGTGAAAAACAATGGGATGTGTGGTGTGTGGAGTGGATCTTTAGAGGCTCCCCAGGCGGTGAGTGTGCCCATTGATTTTGGAGAACGAGTGGGCGCCCCCCCCCCCCCCCCCTCCCCTCCCCTCCGCCCCCCCTCTTTGCCACCCCTCCTGCTGCTAGACCCATTTCCTCCCCTTATGCTGTTAACGATCGATGCCCAGGGGCTGCCTTGCCACGCGCCCCGACTACGGGAAGCTCCGATCAATCTTATTGACTTCATCTCTAATGATGTTGAATCTAAAAGATGCCTCTAATTGTTTAATGTTGTCAATTATTCCTCTTTAGCTCGAGTCTCACTGGAACTTAGCTCTGCCGGAACATTCCTTGTTGTAGTGCGTTAGCTCATAGAACAGTAACCGCATTGCATGCCTATCATCTGTCTACTGATATCAGTTTAAACAACAGAGATGTGAGTGACATCGATATGGTAACACGAGTTGCCTTCCTCTAGTGAGCTCACATCGTGCAAACTGCCACTGCGGTGAATGTCACTGTCTACAGTGATTACTCACTGGTGAACATGGCTAACATGCTTGCTCATTCAACCCATTTGAAGTCAAGGGTATTTGTTTCTTTTGAAGGTCATTTGAAATAGATAAAAGGGCATTCATGTTTGTGCAGTATAATTTAGATTAAACATGTCTGAACAGATTTTAATTAGTGTTGTTTTGTTTGCTAAGCCATCAGTAGGCTGATTGCCCTAGTATGTGGTTCAACACTCCACCTTCACCACTCATGTCTCCCTGGAGGCTGGCAGAGGTGAGGGAGAAGGCAGACTAACCAGCCCACCACTCAGTACTACAGAGCCTGCTCTCTGATAACGCTCTGACTACTTAGGACCTGCCTGTCACAGACAAGGAGCTGCTTCCCCTATTCTAGGAAAGAGAGGGATAAGAGAGGGGGGTGGTGTGTATGAGAGGGATAGAGGGGGGAGTGAAGGAGAGTTGGAGAGAGAGAGAGAGAGAGTGGGGAGCGTGAAGGGAGGGAGAGGAAGGGATTGGGGCTAGAGAGAGGGGGAGAGAATGAAAGGAATAGGGAATCAGGGAGAGAAGGAGAGCTGAGAGAGTGACAGAGAGAAAAAAAAAGTCGAAAAAAAAGAAAAGATTGAGGAGCGAGAGAAAGAATGGAAAGAGAAAAGAGGGAAACCAGAGAGTGAGACCCTCTCGCTGTGTACCAGCCAAACCACCACCCGTCTCCGCAACACTCAGCCCCAGTCCCATGTTATCTCACTGTCATTCACCTAACCAGCACACATTCCTCTGTGCCCTCTTCTCTAGCCACAACTCACCCAATCCTCTCATTTTCATATTGTTTACTCGCTAAAACCATATTAAGTTTCATAGAATTAAACACATTATCATAAAGTCGTATGGAAATCATGTCAATTCCGAGCAGTAGTGCCACGACATGACAATAGCACTCTGTGCAGAGGCCTTTGTTGGTTTTCAGTAGACGGCGGTTATGTAAACACATTTTTTTCAAAATTCAAAAAGGCAATAACAGCATTTTTTTAAGGCTGCACACAGTGAATAGGTTGTGATGCAGTTGGTTTAAGAGTGTAAAAGGACCTGTGCTTTCTCTACTTTTACCTTGTTGTCTGAACTTTTGTGCTGACGAGGGTGGAAATTACATTGGCTGTCTTTCCATCAGAGGAGGAGGATCACGTCATTTTATTGTGACTCATTTGTGACCTTGATAGCAGACTGCAGTGATCTGCTCTCTCACTGTCTCTCTGTCTCTCTCTCTCTCTCTCTCTCTTTCTCTCCCTCTCTCTGAGATATCTTGCACATAGCATAATCAGTCTTCAAAGAAGATGCATATGCTGCTCTTTATCTATCTCCTTGAGCCATCTCTTTACATTGTTGTGAAAGAGGTTCGTAACATGCTAATTTCGCTACGGCCTGCCTCCAGTCCATGCCTTCATCAGACATGAAAAGATGTATTGGAGTTTCATTGGAGAGAGAGCAGGCTCAGATCTCTCTGTGAGAGTTAATTAATAGATGAGACACACAGCTGAGCCCTAGCCTTGGTGCTGCTAAGTTAATTGGGTTTAACTCCAGACCATAATTTCCCTCTGTTTCCGTGGTGTTTGCTCAGTGACTGAAAGCTTGCAGGGAAACATATGACTTCAGAGTTTAACACTCATGAGTTTACACTGGAAAGTTTCATAATGGAAAGTTTGGTTGTGGGGATTCTATGATTTTAGTCCCTCCGCCCCTACCTCTAATAGGGAGTATTTTTTTTTATTTTTAACATAAGTGAAAAGTGCTGTCGTGTCCCAACAACAACAAAAAGTGTTGCGGATATCGTTGATAGATTTACAAATCTAAATAGAAAAAAAGTAAGGTGAATACTGTAGATGTTTCTCTGTTACATTTTCACATACTATCATCAGTACAAAGGACCCTCCTGTTTTTGTCATTTAAAATATAATTTACAACCTCCAACATTTCTCTAGTGATTCCCTACAGATAGGCCTAGTTGGGAGTGACCACATAATGGTTGCTCTGGTCATTTGTTCAGACAGTGACAGGACAGCTTCAGCAGAGTGCCCTGAGCCAATGAGCTGGGGTCATGTGTTAATGCAGTCGTGTCATATGTCAGGTGCTCAGGTCACAGTGGAGCAAATCCCAAAGGCATGGCAGGCTGCTATCTGGGCTGGGCCCGGGGAATGGGACTCTGACTGAGAGAGGGGGCGGGAGCTGACGGGTCAGATGGACGACTAAATACCTGTCATGCCGATCCGTGTCAGAGAGAAAGACTTGAGTTCATTTTAGAACACTTGATTGAAGTGTTCTGTGTTCGTAGAATGTAAATGAGACTTGAAATAGATTTTCAGTTCCATAGAACTGAAATAAACAGAACTTTCTGTTTCAATAAACTGCATATCGTGGAGGAATGGGTCATCGAGGGCTTCTCATCGGGTGAGAGCAACAGCATGCTCTAAATTCAGCGGCTGAGTCAACTGGTGTTGCGTATTTACAAAAGATCAAATGCCACATTACACTGTATACTGTACATGGCTGTACGGCACCACTGTCAAATCACGACCGCTGCGTGCGTTTGGCTGCTAAGTAGCCTGGGGGTTTTTCTCCTGTCTCTATGGTGACGTGTGGAGAGGCAGTGTCGTCACGGCAGCCCCAAACTTGTAATGCTCTCCTTTTATCTCTGGTTTATAATGTCAAGCTGCCTTAAATACAGGACCGGAGGCAGGGAACCATGCTACGGTTTGTGGGCATAAAACCGTTAATTAGATGGAATACCATCCATATGGACTAGCAGGTAGTCTCTCCACGCCTGTGGTCCTAACCCTACATACACAGGCAGGGTCCTGGGGATGAGAGAGGTGAGGGGGGCTGGGTTTGGAGATCCATGCTGTTTTACTGGAAGAGGAACTTAAGGCAAAGTAGGCAGGTTTTGCGGCTGAAGTACTTCAGAGAGTAGGGACTGGGAGGTCTGTATCTATCATCATTCCTGTACACCAACTGTAATAGAGGCCACCGTATTCTGCTATGAGCCAGAAGGTCATGTATACACAAGCACGGAGAAGACAGAAGGAAAGCATGAATGTTAACCACCAGGTTCCCGTGACAACCTCCTACTCTCCCAGGTACCCTATGCCCTCTCTCTTCTGCCACGTGCCATACATGCAGGGGTCCCGGGAATACAAGATGTCATCAGGCGGCCTTCATACCAGCCGTAGGCACCAAACCACCCCTCCACACACGCAAGCACAAGCACACACACACACACCCACACACACGCACCAGTGACTCCAGCAGATCTCCCAATTGGCATGCAATGCTCACAAGGAGCAGGCGAGGCAGGCAGAGTGCAGTGGGCACCCACTGGCAAGAAAGGCACAGGAGGAGGAGGGGTGCCCGGATAGAGCAGCTTGCAAGGTCGAAGATCGATGGGTATACCAGAGAGGAGTAGGAAAGGGGGAAAAAGGAGTGAGGGAGAAACGAAAGGAGAGTCAGTCAAAGACGGGGGTTGGCAAGGTTAGAGGGAGGTAAGTAGAAAGAGAGAGAGAGGAGGGAGGGAGGAAGCGCTGCCAAGCTGTCCCGTGGGTGATGAATGAGGCCATAATGAAGTATCTGTGCTCGTCTCCCTCTGGCTGGAGGAAAACCGCAGCCTTGGCAGAGAACAGGCCCCGCTCTATCACGCTATAGAGAACACACACACACACACCCACACACATACATTATTTTCTCTCTGTCACGCTCGCACACACACACACACAGACACACACCAAACACACACACACAACACACACACACACACACACACACACACACACACACTTCTCATCTGCATCATACAGTATGTGCTCTGCTTGTCTCCTTCCCTGTAGTCTGTATAACTTGTACGAGTGAGAAAGGGAGGGTAGGGTGTGTACTGCAGCAGGCCATTGTTCAGTGTGACAGTCCAGTAATGTAGATGGCGGTGTGGTTTCCCGGAGATGAGGAGAATGATGGAAGAGAACAAATGTTAATCCTACTCTGGAGTAAACAACGGATGGCTTTTTGTGGGTTCCAGTGTCACTTTTCACTGAGATGTTATCCAGTTCAGTTGTCATGGCTTACAAACAGTGTATCTTCAGTGTAACACATTAGCACACTGCATTTTTGGGGGGTGACAGTGCGGGAGTCACACTATGTTCATCGAGGAAAGAGGGGAAAGATAAAAAGGGAGGGAGAGGGACAAGTGAGAGAGGAAGTGTCACACAGTCGGTGCTGTATGAAAGAGTAAACCGTCCAAACCTCACACAGAGTAAACCCTCCAAACCTCACACAGAGTAGTTAAAGCAAACCTTTATTCATCACCTGAAGCGTGCCTGTTTGGCCAGCGGAGGTGTCACCCTGAGTGTTAGCGCCCAGCCCCAGAAATAGAGCTCCCCTGTGAATTCCATACACAAGTGTCAATGAGGAGGGGCGGGACTAGGGTGTGTGTGTCTGTGTCTGTGTGTGTGTGTGTGTGTGTGTGTGTGTGTGTGTGTGTGTGTGTGTCTGTGTCTGTGTGTGTGTGTGTGTGTGTGTGTGTGTGTGTGTGTGATGAGATGGGATGGGAGAGAGGAGTGTGTTGATTAACCTCTTAAGCCGGACGGGCCCATAATTGATTATTAATTTGATTATTGTTTACTTTATCTCCATGTCATGTGTAGTATGTTATTCTGAACTATGATGCGGAAATGAGTTAAATAGGGTATTCGGCTTAAGAGGTTTAAGAAGTGTATCTTTAGCCG
>NC_139658.1:3520394-3525394 GCF_951799395.1 Argentina silus
TGTGTGTGTGTGTGTGTGTGTGTGTGTGTGTGTGTGTGTGTGTGTGTGTGTGCGTGCGTGCGTGCGTGTGTGTGACTGTGTTAAGCACTGGTGTGAGACTGAGGCTAATTATAATGTATGTGAGCCCACCATACTCCCCCACACACTCCTGGGAAGCCTTTATGTCTGTCAAACAGAAGAGGGTCCAGTAGTATGAAATTAAAAACAGGGGAGGGGGGGCACATATACTGAAAAACCTTCCCTCCATGTACACACACACTACTCTATACTACTGTACACACACACACACTAGACTATACTCTATAAAAAGTACTCACACACATACACATAAGTATAAACATTCATACACACATGACTGTACACACACACACACACACACACACACACACACACACACACACACACACACAGACACACACTCTAATGCTTCCTTCATTATAGATCTTCCGCCTTATATTTCCCGGCCCAGGATGTTCAGCCTTGATACGTTAATTTCACAGTATTATATCCCCTCTATTTCCTTATTCACACACACTCCCTTGTTTAGAGTCCTGAATCAAGCACAATCTTTGAACTCCTAGTTACTATTAACATCTTATTAATTGTGCGAAAATTAATAGTGCTGAAGTTGTTGTTTTTGGGAAGACATGTGTGTGTAACATAGTGCAGTGTGGCCTTGCCTGCCCCTGCGGTATTGTTTCGCAGGACTTGTTAAGCATTTATGAGCTAATTAAGGCTGGCTGGGTCTGCAGCTCTGGTGATAAGACCCGTCTCCGGCCCCATTATTAATGTTACACGCTCCACTGGGGCTCCAGACAGGCCTACAGACCTACACACACACACACACACACACACACACACACACACACACACTACAGCCCTAATTGGAAGCACTGCATCTCTTTGGGGGAGAATTCTGATGAACAATGTGTGTTTGTGTGCAGGGGATAGGAATGGGTGAGTAGGGTGAAGTGTGTGTGTGTGTGTGTGTGTGTGTGTGTGTGTGTGTGTGTGTGTGTGTATGTGTGTGTGTGTGTGTGTGTGTGCGTGCGCGTGCGCGTGTCTGTGTCTGGGGGGGGAATGGGTCTGTATTTAGCACACGTTATTTGTGTGTGTGTAGCTGAGCTCTGACCCATATATCTGACCCACAACCCTTTACATTGCGGAGTTAGCCCCTTCACTCTGCCTCTCTCCTACAGTATGTGTTTTCACTTGGGGAAAAACCCAAGAGTGTTCAGACCACCGTAGAACGTTCCCACAGCCACAAACCCAGAAGATTAGAGCTTCCATTGGACCTGATTGGCCTCCGCCAGTATATGACACTATCAAACTGATTTCCTCCGATAAGGTTGCATTGCATTTTCCCATTGTTAGACTTCTTTCCAAGTTCCACCGCAGCCATGCTGCACCCCCATTTAGACATGGTGTTGTCAACCTGTGAAAATGGCCGCCACTTTTACCACCTATCCCAGCAGCAAAAAGAAGAAAAATAGCCCTACTGTTTGCTCTGGGTCAATGTTAATGTGAAAGTGGTGAAAGTTTGCTTTTCCTCTCCCCCCTCTCCTCCCCCCCCATCCCTGACCCCATGGAGACTGTAGCCACGACTACCCCCCTCACCCCTCCCCAGACCCCAGACCCAAACCCCCACGGTGTCTGTCTGTGTTTGCGTCATAAAACAGCACATAAAGAGAGGGCCCTTCTTTGAAGCTGGACAATGACCTCCAACTTGTTGCTCTCTGGAACACCCCCCCCTCCCCTCCCTCTTTGCCATTGTGGTGGCCGCAAAGGACCCAGCGGGAGCGACTTCCTGCAGGTTTTGTGTTATGGTGTGGGGGTGGGGGTGGGGGTGGGGGTGGGGGTGGGGGTGGGGGTGGGGGGGGCTTCTATCTCTCTACGGGTCCGTTTCTGCAATGTGCAGAAGTGGTGTATGTACAGTATACTGTATGTGTGTGTAGGGGATATATTTCTATACTGTTTTTTTAAAGTGTGTGTGTCTCCTTTGCTGATTTGGATATGTGTGTGTAGGGGGTGTGTGGGGGGGGGTCCTCTGGGGCATGGGGGTTGGGTTTGGGGTTGGTTTTCGGTGTTGGTCATTAAAAGTTGCTTCCTGCCTGAGCTCTGATGTCATCAGAGCAGACCTCACCCCCCACATGGCACTGCATGCGGCTGAGAGGGTCCCGCCCACAAACACACAGAGAAAATGGGAACCAGATTTAGCCTATTAATTGTCGCCTGTTTAGATGCTCTGGTCTTTGCCTTGACCGCATAACCAACCTCCCCCTACAGACACATGTGCAAACACACTCACATACATACATACACACACACACACACACACACACTAGCAGACACACTCACACACATAGGCCTACAAATCAACATATAACCACATACACACACAACATCCCTCTCTCTCTGTCTGCGAATCACACCCTAAGATGTTTGGCGTGCCCCAGCAGAGAAATCGAACATGTGTGGAACAAATAGGACACATAGGTTGAACCCCTAAGAGACTCCAACATGTTTGGCTACAAGTCAATATGTTGGAAATCCACCCCATCGGTTTTCTCATTTTGTCTCAGCTGTTTTTATGCCCCCAGAAACACTGCTTCCATTTGCAAACAATTAGCTTTTCACCCCCCCCGTGCCAGTGCTGTGTGTGTTCCCTGCTGGTCTGGGGAGAGACTAATGACAGACACTGAGGTAAAACCACGTTGACGTGATGCTATGCCTCAAATGATGTTCCAGCATTTGTCATATCATATAATCATCTGCTCTTTTCACACACTCACACACACACACACACACACACACACACACACACACACACACACACACACACACACACACACAGAGACACACACAGAGACACACACACACACACACACACACACACACACACACACACACACATCCTATCAGGCATCTTGCCTAACCCAAATCTGTCACTTTTAGCAGAGACGCGGCAATGGTGTGTGTTTTTAAGATGGTATCAGACAAAGCCTCCCTCTTCAAAGCATAAACCACAAAGAACTTTACATGATCACCAACATTATCCCTTTTTTTTACACATACTTTGTGTTTCATTTTCTGTAGTTCAATGTAATGCAAATTCATCAGACTACAGTAGGTGTGGAACGAGCTGGGATGTATTCCCAGTCCTACAACAACGTTTAAACGATCAGTCATTCACAATCACATTCACTTGTTCTGACGACCGTTGTCACCTGTCAGATTGTCATGCATGTGTAAGTGTCAGTATGTCCCTGTCACATCGATGTCCTTCCATCCAGCCTTAGATGGAAGGACAGTCGGGACACAGCAATGAGTCACGTACCGTCTGTGCTAGATTAATGTCATCTCCTGGCAATTAGCAGCAGCTCTGTGGGCTACAGGGTTCCAGACAATGAAAGGACAGGGAATGAATCATACAGTAATTACTCCTCCACAGCATCGATTCCCAGTCGGGTTTAGATTCTACCCCTTATGTTTTATTATTCCTATGATGGGGTCTTTATCATAATTTGCCCATCAGAGTCTTCTGTCCGCTTCCATTTGCTGAGCTGTTATCGTACATTTTTGTTGATTTACGTTGTCAGTTAGTCGTAAGGGTGTGTGTGTGTGTGTGTGTGTGTGTGTGTGTGTGTGTGTGTGTGTGTGTGTGTGTGTGTGTGTGTGTGTGTGTGTATGTGTGTGTGTTCAGTGAGGTGCGTTCTGGAGAGGATCAGGCCAGGGGGAGAGAGGGGTCCTTTCTCAAGGACACAACAGAAATACCTTACCTTGATGTGTGTGCCAGATGAGTTAGTTCGGTCCCTTAGCCCCAGTTCCACACTACTGCCTGCATATTTCCTTTTTTTCCCTTTTTTTTTTGTTGCACACTGCCACCCCCCCCTTTTTGGAGTTCAAATGTATTTGTACCTTATCAGTTAGTCAATACATTGTTGCCTGTGTGTGCATTGTGTGGCGAAGCTAATTTGAATTCCACCCTTCCTCCATTTCTGTGGGACGCGATCCCTCTCTTTTGAAACCCCACCCCCACGACCTCATCATCCTATTTCCCACTCTCCCTCTGGATCTACAGTCTGGTTGTGTGTCCCTGACCTCGAGACACTGAGGTTTGGCTGCACTGTACAGACCGTACGTGGTCTGTGCCGACTGACCGCGGAGAGACCAGATGTGGTTGTGTCGACCTCGTGGGCCAACAAGTGGCTGCTTGGCCTGGCCACATTAACGCTGGTTAGGCTCTGGCTACGAACACATTGGACATGGTAGCTACTGGTGGAGCAGTGACACTAAAGATAGACAGCATGGGGTTTAGAATGAGGTTTAGTGGAGACACCGCTGTCTGTCTCAAAGCTTTCAGGGCTTCCATGAGGCATATTGGACTTAGTCATGACTGTATTATAGCTTTGTACATTGTGTGTGCCTGTCGATATCTGTCAATTATTACCTGGAAGATCTCTCACACACACTATTTCCCTCTTCAACCTCTTCTCTCTACCCCCCCCCCCCCCCCCAAATCCTTCCTCCTCCCTTTCTCTCTCTTTATCACTTTCTCACTTGTCAGCAGTGCACCGTATTACAAAATCAATGTGACAGCAGTAAACTGACAGGGAGGAAGCAGGGAGCAGGGAGCAGGGAGCAGGGAGCAGGGAGCAGGGAGCAGGGAGCAGGGAGCAGGGAGCAGATACAGGGCAGATGCCAGTTTCTGCAGTCTGTGTTTTTATGAAAGTACAGCATGTACAGGAGGGAAAAGTGTGTATGAGAGCCCTGTGAGCCTGCATAGGGCTTCCCCAAGTTGAAGAGCTGTGTTTGTGGGCCGACGCGACACAGGATCTCTAAAGTTTACCCAGCCCGCTAGCCAGGGGGGGTGCCGAATTTCACCCCTCCGCTCTAAAACGGTCATTTGCAGCTGAGAATGCTGGGAGTGTGAAGGGGCTTGTTGTGGTTGAATCCCTGCTTGGTTGGTTAGTCTTTACTTCCCTCTCTCTCTCTCTCTC
>NC_139658.1:3530394-3635394 GCF_951799395.1 Argentina silus
CGGGCGTGCGTGCGTGCGTGCGTGCGTGCGGGCGGGTGGGTGGATGGGTGCATCTTTCAATTTCTTACATTAAGAGAGAGAGACATGTGGTATTTGGTTGTAATGTTTTCTGATCATGTTTAATGTCAATAATCCATAATGGTGGTCAGCTTTAAAAGCATGCTCTCCCAGAGGGTGATTATCAACTGGACTTCATGAAAGCTAAAATGAGTTAAATTGCTTTACCGTTCTCTACACCATTACTACATCGAATCCTCTCATACTTTGCCTCTTTGCAAGCACAAATGAATGAGTACTTTCTGAAGTATGTTGATTGCCATGTATAACAACTGAATTACCGTGACTCATGCTCAAGTTGATTTTTTTCATTTATTTTGAAAGAAACGACACAGATGTTGAAGGAATGTCCTGCCTTGGGCTTGAATTATGTTGATAACAAATTGCAAATCAAACTTCAGGTTTAAGTCCACATAAGCAGAGTACTGTGCTCTGTTATGGTCTCCGTGTACTAGAATGGACAGAAGCCCTCAGGCCAAGCACTGTTGGACTGATCCCCCTCTTTCTCCTTGCAGCAGTCTTCTCAAACTAAATATTTAAACATGGCATACTTCAGCAAGAGGTTTATTTAACTAGAAAGTTTCGAATCGCTGGCTTTTAAACCATTACAGGAGGCTCTGCAGAAAGTGGCACACCACCCAGGTGATTAGCTTACCGTAAGGATCATCACACACACGCGCACACATACACGTACATGTACACCTACGCACACACACACACACACACACACACAGACACACACACACGCACGCACACGTACACCTACGCACACACACAGACACACACACACACACACACACACACAGACACACACACACACACACATAGACACACACATACACTAACTACACAATATTCTTTAGTGAAGCATGAAGATTTAATTTGTTGCTGTCTCATGACTATTCTCTTCACTTAATGGGCCTATTGCTTTATGTGAACAGCATGCATTTTCAATGTGTTTTCTTGTCTTACCTGGCTGTGCTAATGCACTTTGAATGTGCCACAGAGAAAGAGAGAGTGCATATGAGGCCATACTGTAGTTTACTGCCTGCCAACCACAATGGGTATTGTGTTAGCCTTCTACGCTATGACAGAACGGGGTAATATCATATAACAGGTGCTGCTGTTGTGCCTCTGCTGTGGTCACTCTAATGAGAAGACTAAAATCCATTATTAATGAAACATCTGGTCACTCCGGATGTTAACCGTACAGGCTACTACAGGGAAAAGGGCCACAGAGCTCCGAGGGGAGAGGAGGGGAGGCCTCGGTGGAGAGTTCCGGAAAAAACAAGTTGCCGGATAACTGTGCTTCAGAGCCCAGTGGTGTTCTTCAATGGGCACAATCAGCCCCATAGAGAGGCTGAGGTGTTGACACCCACTCGACGGCCATTATGACTCGGTGGATTAGAACAGTGGGGGATGAATGGGAGTCTACTTTTGTGTTCCGGTCTGTATGAAAGAAAATACAATTCATGTTGCTTCAAAGCCTATGTTGATTAGGCTTGTTGTGAATGAGTGCCGTTGGGGATCTTGATTAAAGAGCTTCTAGAAAAGCCTAGATATCCCCACAGTCATATTTGCCATTCCCCATTTCCCTATGCATTTACGCATACCTTCTTCACTTCCTGAACCAGCTCCTCCCACCCTGTTATTCAGGCCAGAGGCGAACGTGACCCAGTTAGATTTTGAATCAGAATCCACATGTTGGACTGGGAAGGCTCAGAGAGAAATGGCCATGCTATACTGCTATATAACTGGAGGCTGAGAAACGTGCTCAACAATCCCAGAGAGGCTTGTCTGTCTGTGCAGGAGATGGATGGCCTGATGGATGGGGTCCTAGCCTAGCAACGTGTTTCTCCTCCACCATGCTGAAGAGCCCTTGTGTAAGTGGGCCAGGACGGGCAGAAATAGCCTAGCCCCCAACCCCCCCCCCACCCCCCCCCCTTAAGGAGCCACTCCATAAGGTCAACCCAGAGCTCTGAGCCCCTCCACACACACACACACACACACACACACACACACACACACACTCTCTCTCTCTCACACTCACTCACACACACACACACACACACACACACACACTGTGGCCTGATGACTTAGACAGCCTGGACGTAGCAAGGCCACACAGACGGACAGACAGACGGACGGAGAGGAGAGTAGTTAACGAACCCCCAAGCAAATTAGAATTGCAGCCAAACTGGCTACACTTCTCGTTTCCCCCTTTCCTTCCCCTTGGAAAAATACAATTTCACCCCTCAACCCATGTAGAATTAATCCCTTTAACGTTCAACATGGAGTGTATAATAGTAATATATCTGCTGGGAACACTACTATAGAAGGGCTCTTGAGTCGAGTATCCTCTGACCCTGGCCACTCGTTGCACTAAATCCAGTTAATGGAAAGAGTAGTTGGGCGACTCTGTTGGCAGAGACTGGTAACAGTGTGGGGGTAGAGATTTTTGGAATTACTCCAAACCCCCCAACCCCAAGCTGGAAGCAGGGGGCGAGTCTGTGAGAGAGGAAGTTAGTTCCAAGTTCCAACGGCCTTGCTGGTCCAACTGCTTTTGATGGAAGCCTTGCCCGGTCTCCAAAAAGGAATGCTGTTGGGTTATCTCTCCAAGGGGTCACACCAGAAAAGGAGAGCTCTCTCTCTCCACCAATCCACCCACCCTCCTTCCTTCCCTCTCCCTCTTGCTCTCTCTCTCTCTCTTTCTCTCTCTCTCAGCTATCAGCTGTTGGGGTGGGTGAATCCCAGCTGCCTGGGTGTTGACTCAGAATGATAGCCATCAGCATTTGCCACATGAAAGGAGAGGAGAGGGTGGCGCTCTCCAAAAGAATTCAAAATGCCAAAAAAAAAAAATGAAATTGAAGGTCATTTTGGGGCATTGAATCCATCCCATGTTTGAATCGGAGGCCACTGTTTTTTTTCTACACAAAAAAGGTTCCCTTCACAAATCAGTTCCTTCCTTGGTAAAACGTTGATAATATTGTTGTGGGATAAGATCCTTTCAGGAACTGTTATTTTCAAACATATTTTAGATTAGTTCTTCCCCTCAGGGCAGCACTTATACACAATATCGCTCATCCTGTGCTTTGATGGGGACAAAAGCCCTGATATGCTTATGCATGCTTCGGAAGGGAGGAAACCACTTTATCTCCTCGTCTAAAATTACCAAAGCAAAGATCCTACATGCCTATGGTAAAGTCAGTGATATCTGTGGCATGTTCCCCAAGTTGGCCTCTATGTTTTTATTAGGGGATCAGTAAGGCATTTAAAGCAGCTCACTACAGGCCTAAGACCAGTTTATTGGGGAAAGGGCCATGCCTGTATGAGGCAGCCGCAGGCCCCAGACCAGTTGACCCGTTCTGTGGCTGTGAGGAGTGGGGACGCTGTCACTTAGAGTTCCTCGTAAAAGCATGTGGATAGACCTTAAGTACAGGCTGAGGGGTAATTGATACCCTTGTGTTTGTAGAGGGGTTTGGATTATGTACTTGTTTATGGGGCTAAGACGTACCAGGCCAGAGAGAGACACTCCGCCACGTGTGAAGGGGGAATCAACGCCAGAAACACAGAACAAATACCCCGAGGCCAACACCAGGAAGTCAGAGCTGCCTTAGAGAAGGGACGGGGAACAAAAGAGACGACTGCGTCGTCGTCCTCAAACTGAGGAGGTCGTTCAGAGCCACCGGCTGTTTTTAGCAGCTTCAGAAACTCTGTTTATGGAGCATTCAACCAATGTTTCAAAGAGTTTTTTCATACTTTCCTTTTTTCTTCTTTTGCTAATGCACGGCAGAGTGGGGTTTTGAGAAAAAATAAACACAAATCTTGTTTTAATTACTAACTCCCCCTCCTCCAGTCATATCCCTCTTCGCCGTTTTCTTTTGAAATAATCCATAAATCCGTTAAGCATATTCACCAGCAATTTCTCCATTTTGTAGGGTTTAGTCCCCTTTTATGCCTCTCTCGAGCCATTTAGCACAAGACAAATAAGCAAATTAGCAGCTGCAGTTGGACATTGTTAAACAACCCTATCACTAATTCTGGAGACCAGCTCAGATAGTATTACAGGCTTAGAGCCATGCAAGTGTTTGTGAGATTAAGGCAGACTAAAATAGCCAAGATGGACATACTGTAATCTGCCAGAGAACAATCAGACTGTTTATACTGTTACTCTTCATGGCAGGGTGATTCCGAGGGAGCCACAACTAAACCATATCAGTGTCAACTCAGCTCCCTGAAGGGGAGAATTAGGCTTATAATGACTTACTGTATGTGTAGACATGTTTTGGTTTGCCATGTGATGCAGTGATTCTGCAAATTTGTTAGGCCTTCCATTGATTTTGAAGTTGTTCTACTATGATCTGAATATAGATGGGAAGTTTTGGGTGAATATTTAACTTTCAATACTTCCTCTCCTATCTCATCTCATTCACATCTGAAAGTACTTGAAACACAAGAGCTTTGAAAACATACTTAAAAGTCAGAATGTATAATGTAAATGCATACAATACACATACATTAATACAGGTATAAAGCATGTTATATAATAGAGTATACAATAATGATAATAATAATAATAATAATAGTAATGTTATTAATACAGGATCTATGAGAATACGTTACTTTAAAGTTGTTTACTAATGGTACACTGATTAAAAAACACATTAGGTTACTAATGATTAACTGACCATTTGATAATGGTTTATATTGTAAGGAGTGTTTAAGCAGACATTCAAAAAGGTGTAGCCTAACTGTGAGTATTGTACTTGGAAATGGTTGTATGGCCTTACTTATTCCATTCCACACAAGTATTCTATACAATGGCCTTTCCTTGGTGTTTAAGCCTATTCTCCATTATCCTGGTAATGCTTGTGTTTCTTATGTTAAAAAGCACACCCTCACCCTTTCCCTTTAGGACAGTGTCCCGCGGCTCTCTTCTGTTCGCTCTCTCTTTCTCTCTCTGTTTAGCTGATTGCCCTGGGGCAGTTGATTCAGGGAAGTGGTTTAATTTGCATGCAAATGATGCCAAAACACCAGTTATTCACGCCGCTAATTATACCAATGTAAGGACGGTGACTTGCTGACATCACGCATGGTCATTAGTATTCGGAGGGGGGCGAGGGGGCGGTGTGAGGGGAAGGAGAGTCAGCCAGCCCCGTTATTCAGTCAGTCAGTCACAGGCGAGCGAGTCTCTCTGCCTAGCGCTCCGTACGGTTAGGCACGGAAGGAGTCCTTATGGTTCACGATTCAACTTTCTAGCATTGAATGCCTCTGCCTCCGACAGGGATTCTGTTTTATTCATTTGGATTGCACTAACTGGATTGCGTTCTCTAGTGTGGACCTGGAAGAAGTGTGCAAGGAAATTTGCGTGTTTTACGCATAGAAAGTTGGGTTTTGTGTTTTCTATACGCGTCGCTCCACTTCCAATAATCTGGGCGCTTATGAATGTGTTCGCTGAGAGAAGCTTGACAAAAAGGCTTGTGGAGGAGACAGTAGAGGAACAACTTGCGGCGTTGCGCGGACCAGAGAGAGAAAGTAGTATGTTTCGTGGCAAAGCCGTGGCGCAGCTATGGTGTGAAAAGGATTGCAATGAGGAAACTGTGTTTAAAAACTAAAATCGCCGGCAGCAGGGCCACGCTATCCCTCTCTCATACTTTTTAAAGAAGGTAAGCATACATCGCACCGTTTGCTCTTACTTCTTGTTTGCACAGCTGACTAGGCTATCTTGGCTTTTCGTCCCGTCCCCCACGATAGCCCGTACGCTACGTTCTATTTCGGGGCTTTAAACTGATTTAGTTAACGAGGACGATGCACAGTTTAAAGGTTGCGTTTACAATTGCAATTATTTTTCCTCCTCACACTATACATTGTTGCCCTCTACATGTTCTATGTGCGCAATTTATATGAAGCAACAGCACTGCAGATTTGGATCAAGCATTGTTATGCATCTGACAGTGGACTGATGGTTGTTTCTCCCGGGGGAAAACGTACGCCAATGTTAGAACTTCATTAATCAAAAGTGAATGTGTTCCACATTACTTGGCAAAAACATAACAAATATGCTCATAAATGTTAGTGTGTGTGCGCAGCAGTTTCAGACAGGCTCGCACAGTAATGTTATCCTCTCTATATACCTCTCACTTCGTCCTCTGGCTGAATGTAATGGATGTGTTTTTATCCCCTTTTCTCTCTCTCTCTCTCTCTCTCGCTCTCTCTCTCTCCGTGGCGCGGCGGTCAAGCTGACCTGTGCCTTTCAGGCGGATTAGTCTTTGTTGTGTTGCCGCTCTGGTCTTGCCAGCCGCAGGATTGATTAAGTCAGAATAGGTCACTTTGTATTAGCATATGAACGGACTAACTGGGGAAAATGAATAATGTGACTTCGCCAGCGCAGCTGGCTGGAGAATCTATCGGTAAGGAAGATATGAGTCTGTGATGCCAAATAGACATCATCCTTTTACAGCAGCTTTGAGGATACAATTGCAAAAGTGTAAAAGTATAGGGCTTAAGTCAGGTCAGTTTTGGCTATCCATATTTTTTACCGTGACTTTTTTTTCCACTGATATTAACTCAATCCACATTTTTAGATAGGGTTACTGTTTGATGCAGCCTTTCTTCAATCTGTAGCAATGGCATTCTCTTTGTGTTTGTTAGCAAACTTGCTGATGATTTGCACAGATGGGTTTCTCAGTCCCCAATGACAGCTTGTCAGTCTCTCTTAGGAGGTCAGCCATTCTCTGATCGGGACTGAGGCCTTTGGAAGCCAGAAAAACTTGCCCCCTCGATGACTTCTTCTCTCACCATCCACCCCAGTAGCGTCGGTTTATAGGACAAGTCAACAATTATGAATAAGTAACATGATCGTCTCGGAACATAAAGCAGCCGGAGCTGAAAAGCATCCTCTTCAGTGAGAGGTTACATAAATCTCAAGTCCTCTCTCTCACTCCCTACGCTTCCCACACAAAAGCTGCACAATTCACATATCGAGGCAGAGTGGTGGGATGACATGCACATCACTTTTTCCCCATCTTTTTCTCTCTGTGAGAAAAACACACAATTCAATTCTCTTCAAGCAGGAAGTAGTTTAAGTGCCCAGCGTGTGTGTGTGTGTGTGTGTGTGTGTGTGTGTGTGTGTGTGTGTGTGTGTGTGTGTGTGTGTGTGTGTGTGTGTGTGTGTGTGTGTGTGTGTGTGTGTGTGTGTGGGGCGCCTGTGTGTGTTATCTTGCAGATGCTGGTGTGTTGCAGAGGAAGAGCAGTAGGTAGGATTATGATTTATTGCGGCAGGTGGGCTCAGACCTAATCTCCATCAGAGGGAACATATTGGAGCAAGTCGTCCGTAATTGGCTGCTAATAGCAAGCGCCTTTGTTGAATTAGATTCTTGTCAAGAAGCCTTCCAATCCGGTTTAATGTTGATTAAAGCCTAACATACCTGCTTCAAAGGCAAGACATGGCCAAATTAGGAAAAACAAAGACTGTAATATCTATAAAAGACTTCATACTTTGTCATATTTTTATCATGTTTCCTCTGATGCAGTATGACTACATTCCAGCAAGCCCTCGAACAAGTCTTTAAAAACACTGAACGGAAATGTCCTTCTCACAGAACAAAAGGCAGTAAAAAAAAGAAAATAAGCTGTCCTCCTCTTTTCCCTGCACTTCCAGAGAAAACAAAAGTAGGAGGGGGAAAAGGAGAGACTTGGCTGCTGCCTGCACCCAGCTGTTCTGCCGATCCTTTCCTCTCCTCTCCGTTGGGCTGCCATTAAGATGGGCTTTAATCTGTCCCGAATGATGCCATGGAAAAGCTGTGGTGGTTAAGAGAGCCGGCTCCAGATTGAGTCTGGAATGAGGTTCCGTGTGGATACTGCGTCCATCCAAACTCACCCAGTTCCTTGGCTTTGGAATACATGCAAGTAGTTCTTTAGAAAGACTGAATTGGGATAGTGTGCAGGACTCTTATTAATAGCATAAAAATAGAATGAATAGAATGATATTTCTATTGTTGACACCTTCCAGGGGAGTTAATGAAGGAACAACTCTTGTGGGAAGTTGTGGCGTTAGTTGTTTCTTGGGAGTTATTTTAACCATTTTAAGCCTGCGTAGTAGTTGGTACAAGGATACTGTGACAGAGTGTAGCTGTATAAACGAAGCTGTTGCCAGGGTGATTCTGAGGAGCGAAGCAATGATTAACACGGTGTGGTGAATGATTGTCTGCTTACATCACAGTCATAGGGATTACTGTCAAATCAGATACCTTCCATTCTCTAAGAAGCTTTCTGTCCAGGTCTGCCAATGGAAGGCCTGCCTTTTATATCCCCCAGGAGAGGAAAGACCAGTCATGTTTAAAGAGGAAACAGTCCACTTCATTCTCCTCTCTCTACTTTGGAGTTTTTATGAGGCGTCCGGGATGTACTTGACTTGTATTACCAGAGCACTCAATCCCTCCTAATTGAAATCATGTAGATTACATGGGGGAACATGGGTAGTGTTTCAGGGGGGAAATCCCAGGGATGTGGACCGTGTTGTAAATCAGGAACCAGGGAGGAGTTCCGTTGGGCATGGTTACTGCCAATCCTGATGCATGTCAGATCAGATGTTTCTGAGGTGGATCATTAGGATGATGTCGTCTGTATATCTAGAGAGAGTGAGAGAGAGAGAGAGTGAGAGAGAGAGAGAGAGAGAGAGAGAGAGAGAGAGAGAGAGAGAGAGAGAGAGAGAGAGAGAGGCCACCGTGGGCCCCCTGGACATAATCTCTGTTACCTCCATGTCAAACACGAAGAGATGGGGAACCGTTGGGTTTTTAAGCTCCTCTACCCAGGAATGCAATGTGAAATGCTTTCCTCCAGGTCTAATGTGCTCCTCCAGGCTATTTTTAAACATCTATCTCCAAGCCTGTTTTCCATCCAAAGGCAGAATGAACCGGTAGCATGAAAAAGAGTGGGAGATGTACGTTTATTTTTTCTTCATCTTTTTTTCAGCACTGTTTCCTATTCTCCCTCTGAATCATCTTTCCTGCTCTAATCGCAGCATGAGGTGTGTGTGTGTGTCTCTGTGTGTGTGTGTGTGTGTGTGTGTGTGTGTGTGTGCGTGTGTGTGCGTGTGTGTGCCATCCTGTTAATCACACATACATTAGTAATGATGGTGAACTGCTGTGTTGTAATGAGACCCAGTGCTCTGTAGCCCCAGGCTATAGTGTAATACTGCTGGGATGGGTTTTTAAATTCACCACTCTCCCTTACGGACGGGTTGTCAGAATCCTGATAACTTAGTCTGCAAAGGGCTGCCTGCCTCTATGTACCACTTACTGTTACCATCAATATTCATAGAAGGAATCCTTTGGCATTTCAGTATTCATACAATCCGTTAATATTCATACAGTCTGTTGGGAAGTCTACCCTCCAGAAATTCAGGTTATTGTCCTTGCTCAAGGGTGTTGAAGTGGTAGACATCTACCTCTCTGTCATATAGCACAATAGGCCCCAGCTATGCTTACAACACAAAACGATGTCATCCACAAATGTTATTGTGGAATCTATCGAACCCCACCAGTGTACCTATTCATGTGAAGAATCAACCCAAAGAAAAGGGAAACGCTGAATGTGCCGTAGAGTCATTTAGGAAAGAAGATATTCCCTTTTGTTGGTGAGGCTAGGTGGCCTGTGTGGCCAGTCAACTGCACTTAACTGTACTTTCTCTGTCTAGTAGGAAAGACTGTCTGTCTGTCTGTCTGTCTGTCTGTCTGTGTGTCAGTCTAAGCCCCTGTGCCCCCAACACTCTGTTGCCTGTCGGGCATATATGCATCTGTCTGGGTAATGGAATTGCTTGGATAAACAGACACCTTGTTTGAGCTGCCTAAATGGCAGGAGAGGTTAGTAGGATATGACCTACTGGGCACCCTGCGTATTCCTGGGTAACTGGGTCTGCGGCTGTCTCAAGTAGCCATGGTTGATGAATGTGGGTAACCTTTACACGTCACCAGGACACAAACAAGATTGTGTCTATTTGTGTGTTTGTTAAGTATATTAAGAATATATTAAGAGAAGCAGGACATATGGGAGGATATAGTTCATGTTCCTGAGTATAAGTTTATTATTTATCTGGACTTTTGATTTGGAGGGAAAAGAGGTCACAAATATGCAGGCTGTCCTGGCCAGAAGAGAAACAAAAGAGCCCCAAATTCTCCAAACACTCATCCAAACAATCCTTTTTCCCTAAGCTGACACACAGATTCTTTCCATTTTATGGGTGGGTGGATCCGCTTGATTGAAGAGAGAACAGTGCTATCCTGTCTTGGCATCTGAAAGCATTTGAAGCTAACCTTGTAAAGACAGAGGGAGATGTGTATATACAGTACTGCTTTCCATCACTGTCAGTAGCTGTGGGTTGCTCGTTTCCCTAACCTGTTTGTCATTATTTCTTCACTCCTGTTGCCCAGAGGATTGTGGGGGAATAGAGAATCTGAGGTCCAGGTCTCGTGGTGAGAGGCAAGGCTGGAAGCCTTGACATGTGACCCCTGACCCTTGAACTATGTTGCAGTTTACGGTTCGCATGCTACATTTCTTGGCAGTAAAAAAAACCCTCAAAACAAAAGACAGACGGAAGGAGAGTTTTGAATGTAACTCACATGTTTTGCCTTAGGCCTAATGGAGGCTATGGGTTCTCCATAATTACCCTTATTGAACTGCGTAGCAGTGTCTTTCTCTTGAAATGGCAACAATCATTCATCTGATTCCTTTGATAATTTTTATGAAGGTGTATAACTGACCACTTGTCTCTCTCTCTCTCTCTCCCCCCCTGTCTCTATAGGAAGATCTGTGTCCACTGTAAGTGCCGGCGTGAGGAGCATGTGGTGACGGCCATGCCTCTGGAGATGGAGAAGACCGTCACCAAGCTCATGTACGACTTCCAGAGGAACTCCACCTCCGACGACGACTCAGGCTGCGCGCTGGAGGAGTACGCCTGGGTCCCTCCGGGGCTCAAACCTGAACAGGTACTGTAGTCTCTCTCTCCACTCTACCTCATCCATGCATATACCTCCATAGCATACCCCCCTAAGTGGCATTGGTTCATATACCCGCAGTCGTAAAACAAGCGACCAGTCATAGGCTCAAATCCCAAAAGGTATACTTTGCTCTCCAAGTTTCTGTGTATCCGTCTTAAAGCATTGCACACAACCCTCATGTTCAACTTTGCAGTTGTGTGTAGAGTTCAAGTAAACACAAATCCGAACAGGATTATCTGGTCCCAGTAGTTAAATTAATATCATATCCTTTCTGCTCGCAAAATGTTTATTTATAATTTCATCAGCCAGTTACTGACTCTGCTAAACTGGGATATGCACAAACAAATTACACGGCCAGTGAGCCTCCAAGAAAATCCTCTTTACAAGAGTGCGTGTGTGAGAGCTATTTTATTGGACAATGAAAGCCTTTATGGATGTGAGTTTCATTTTCTTGATGAACTGAAGGCAAGCCTTATTGGCTGTGCAATGAGGTCAATATGCTGTTGGCTTGCAGCTCAGCCCCCCGTTTTGTAGCCCAAGGCTGAGCACGGCCATTTCTCATCCCCCAAGGGCCACATGTGACCTCAAGTCAATTAAGCTCCCCCCTCTGAAGGCAACGCTGCACAGGCCTGCCAAAGAGGGAGACTGGGGGAGGATAGATGGCTGGTGTTACCTAAATATTAGACCTAAGGCCTGGCTCTGCTGCTTGTTGAGGGACTCAACATGAGTGAATGCATTATTGCAGTTTCAGTTTGAAAACCTATTCCAATACATTTCCCCTCAAATAGACAAGAACTCAAGGAGGACTCGCTTTGTTTGCACTGCTTTGGGGGAATGTACAGTTATGCATATATGAGCAAGTCACACATTTGTGTACACATTCGGTTTCCAGGCATATACATGTACTTAACAAAATGGACATACAAGTCTTTCAGGCTGTGGAAATGTGTTATTTGACTTCAGGGAGGGGTGGAAGGAAGGCTACCCGTTCAGAGGCTTTTCAACACCCAGCCTCAGCCCAGCCCAGCCCCAGCCACAGAGAGAGATGATGTATACTAGATAATCTCCTGGATCTGAGCACCAGGTTTAGGTTTCTCCACAGGGACACACACACACAGTCTCACTACTCTGTGTAGGGGGAGTCTGCTATTCAATCTCTACAGGTGTCAAGTCACCTTTCTGTAACAGTATATTAAAGTTGAGGGCTGGTTGGCGTTATTCAGTCAAACAGCATTTCCAGGTTTTGGAGATGACTCAAAAACATGAATAATCTTGTGTTGCAATAATGAACATGTAGATTGATAGACTCAACAAGACAATATAGAGAGTCAAGAGTCTAATATGAAAATATTCTCAACTGCATCTCAAGTACCAAGCATACAAAGACGGACATTACTACATTCATTAATTTAATAAAGACGGACATTCATCAAAGACGGAGAAGTGATTGGGTTTGCAGGCTTCAGGAAGGCCCAGCTACTCTCTCTTGATGTCACAGCTAATAAAGTGTCAGGAAGTTGCCAGGATACGGCGCATTGACGCCAAGTATGTTACTTAGCAGCCGTTGCTGATGTCTCTCTGCTGTTGTTGGAGAGACGTCGTCTGCGGACTGTAGCATCTGAGTCTGCTGTTTTCACTCACCGTCACAGCCTAGCAGATAGGGAGGGTTCTGCTTGCTCATCTGAGTGTGAATCACATTATAAAGCCTTGTTCTCATTATTGAGGATATCAGCCCATCTATGAGCTAGTCATATAAGTTTTGGGACATACACAAACCCTAACAGCTGATTACTACTTTTTGTCAAGGGAATATTGAGGTGTATAGTACAGTTAGTCCTGCTAGATAACTTTGACAAACAAGTTATGGAATTCTAGATGTTTAAAAGTCATTGTGCGTTGGAAATGGTTTAAACTGGGCACTGGCCTGTTCTTCGTCCCCATGTGTGGCTGTTGCAAAATGGTGTTTTCTTAAAGTGTGGTATGTCCAATAAACACTGACTGTTGCTTGTTATACTGTGTCAGGACTGGTCTTTGGTTCTGTCTTTAACGTTGTCAGTCTGGCCAGTGAACAGAAATGAGAACCAGCTGTGTGTGAGCATTCACTTATTGTCACTCTCTTTCTAGCTTAAATTGCAAGCCCTAGCATTTGAGTTACCTAACATCTGCTTTATGTACATTTTAAAATCTGGTTCCTAGTATCTCTGTTCATGATTACTGTTATCACCACAAGCTGTGTGTGTGTGTGTGTGTGTGTGTGTGTGTGTGTGTGTGTGTGTGTGTGTGTGTGTGTGTGTGTGTGTGTGTGTGTGTGTGTGTGTGTGTGTGTGTGTGTGTGTGTGTGTGCTTGTGTGCGTGCTTAAGAATGTGTGACCCACTCCTTAGATCTCTTCCCCATAGGAGTGTGTTTGGCATCCAACACATGGGCCTGTTGTTGTTGGATGTGTGTTTTATGTGTGATGTATCAGTCCTTGAACAAGTTGGGGTGAGTGTGTGTGCGTACATGCTTGAGTGTGTGTGTGTGTGTGTGTGTGTGTGTGTGTGTGTGTGTGTGTTTGTGTGTGTCCTGTGATTTATCAGTGCTTGACCACAGTTGGTCTTTCATGAAATATTCAGGGATCCCTGAGCGACTTGTGCGATGCTGCACTGACATTTTTCATCGCTCGCCAACACTGGCCTAGCCAACAAAAGCAGAGCCAGAGGAATTGGGTTACACTTATAACAAGATGTGTTGCACTCTGGACATGCTTATATGTCGGGGGAGTATCTCACAATAAACGAGCAATGATCGGTTTGTTTCCAAGAATCACAGACAATCCCCAGCTGTCCTAATCATTGAACGTGCTATCTTACAAAGCTTCAGTATACTCTACATGTAGGCTTCCATTTCAAAGAATGCACAATCCAAAGGTTTACAGTATTGCCAAACGTGTGTTTCTTTTTAAAATGTCAATAAATGCAGAATTCAATTACTCAAGCATGTCCATATAGTGTGTGCAGCAGTGAGTTAGTACAGCACCCAAGGACAAAGCTGATAGGTTCCAGTCCACAGATCTATTCATTAGATAGATGGGCCATTAAAATTGGCTTGCCTGTGGCCCTGTGGTCAGCACGTATTGATTGTATCTCTCACCTCTTCTCCTCCCCTCTTTCTCCTCAAGTCTCACTTTCCACTCTCTATCAATCTCTCTCTCTCTCTCTCTCTCTCTCTCTCTCTCCCCTTCTCCCTCTCTCCTCCCCTCTCACTCCTTCCCTCTTTTGTCTTCACGTCTGCCCCTAAATCCTTTGGCCTTGGATGGCAATCACAGTCATATATGACCACTGGCCCCCCATTATGTTCTGGCCCCCTCTTACACTGTAATAAAGATGACATTCAGTGTTGGTCACTACAATGTGAAAAATGTAGCAGTCCTTTTGAAAAGCGGGATTAGCATTAATCCTCTTGTATGACACAACACATAGTTAATTACCCATAATGTGTCTGTGTGTCTGTGTGTGTGTGTGTGTGTGTGTGTGTGTGTGTGTGTGTGTGTGTGTGTGTGTGCGCGCGCGCACAGGCGTGTGCATGTGTCCGAGAGATGGGGCAACATAATGCATTCCCATGTCAGCGTGCTGGGAAGGATTGAAAGGCCAGTTCCATTAAGTCTGCATCGCAGTGTCATAAATCAACTGTGACTGTAAGTGTGTGTGTGTGTGTGTGTGTGTGTGTGTGTGTGTGTGTGTGTGTGTGTGTGTGTGTGTGTGTGTGTGTGTGTGTGTGTGTGTGTGTGTGTGTGTTGTTTTGTTCAGTTCCTCATCGTCCTTATATACATTTTCCTACTTCAGATAAAAATCTTTGAGTGAATATATTGACCGTGTCTCTCATTTTGGGGGTTCATTTACAGTGTTGTACTTGTGTCCTAACCAGTGTTGTTGTCTCTTCTGTCTCTCCTCCCCAGGTCCATCAGTACTACAGCTCCCTACCTGAAGACAAGGTGCCGTATGTGAACAGTCCAGGAGAGAAGCACCGTATCAAACAGCTGCTCCATCAGCTGCCCCCCCATGACAATGAGGTGAGACCCCCACCACCCTCAGGGCACATAGAGATCAGGGGGTAGACGGGGTAGATGGGGGGGGGGGGGGATAGAGAATGGGGAAGGAATATTTGTCATACTAATAGGTTTTTAACTGTAGGTTGGTATGTGTGGGTGTGTGCATGTGACCTTTTACACACACATTGATAATCTGTGTGTGTGTGTGTGTGTGTGTGTGTGTGTCTGTGTGTGTGTGTGTGTGTGTGTGTGTGTGTGTGTGTGTGTGTGTGTGTGTGTGTGTGTGTGTGTGTGTGTGTGTGTGTGTCTGTGTCTGTGTCTGTGTCTGTGTCTGTGTGTGTCTGTGTGTGTGTGTGTGTGTGTGTGTGTGTTAATCCAGGTGCGTTACTGTAACACTCTGGACGATGAGGAGAAGAGAGAGCTCAAGCTCTTCAGTAACCAGCGCAAACGGGAGAATCTGGGCCGCGGTAACGTGAGGCCGTTCCCCGTGACGATGACCGGAGCGATCTGTGAGCAGGTACAGTAACTCCTGAGGGAATGGCCACTCACACAAACTCACACCTGAATGGAGAATATAAGAAATATAGAGATTACTTGCAGACTTGGAAAAAAGGCATATACAGCAGTCAGAACACTTCAGGTGATGACACACATATTTGTATATGGTAAACCAGTACATTCATCTCATATTATCCAAAAAAGAATAATCCACAAGATGTATTTCAGTTGGGGTCCTATATTTTGCTTCATGGTCCTCTGTGGAACCTGACAGGCATCTTAAGTACCCTGTGACATTTCTGTCTATTATTGGAATTCACCTTGTGAAGAGCACTCAGCTGACATTTGAAAAACAGAGACATGGTGGAACTGCACAATAGGATAATGACCTTGTGTGTTATGACTGAGGGTCTGGTGTGTTTGAGGGTGTTTTGGTTTCTCGTATTGAGTGTGTGAGTACACCTGCTTGTAACTGGTTGTGTGTTAATAGATCAAGCACTGTAAATACACTTACATTACAGATATGTGTGTGTGTGTGTGTGTGTGTGTGTGTGTGTGTGTGTGTGTGTGTGTGTGTGTGTGTGTGTGTGTGTGTGTGTGTGTGTGTGTGTGTGTGCGCGCACGTGTCACTGGCATTGTAGATGTTTTCTTTAGATCGGTGGAAGGGAATCAAAATGGCTAGAGAATGTTCTCATTCAGAAACACACTTACCTCCCTGCCCCTTAGCCACTCACATACATACAATCCTCTGTTACGTTTCTGCCCTGTGTGTATCCCTGCTTTATGGTCTGTGTTTCTCATTTGTTCCACAGACAGCCCCATCAAACACACACACACACGCGCGCGCGCACACACGCACGCACGCATGCACATACACACACACACACACACACACACACACACACACACACACACTGACACAGGGGTGTGTGAGGGAGCAGATTGTTCTAAGAGTGTGTATTGATTTAATCCCCTCCCCCGACTGACCTCCATACCTCGTGAGGCAGTGTGCCAGTTAGATAACCTGATTGTAACTCACTCTCTTCTCTCTCTCCCTTTCTCCCTCTCTCTCTCTCTCTCTCATACTCTGTCTCTTCCCCCATTCCCATCCCTCTAAATCTCTCCTGCTCTTGCTGACATTTCTCTCTCTGTTATTCTTTGTATCCTTCACTCTCCTTCTCCCTACCCCTCCCTTATTCCCCCTTTCTCCCCTCTCCCCTCCCCACTACTTTAAATTGCTATCTTCCCTCTGCCTCCCCTTCCCCATACCCTGCCTCTCTACCCCCCCCCCCCCCTCCCTCCCCCCCCCTCTCTCTCTCTCTTACTCCCTCAGTGTGGTGGACAGATCAACGGTGGTGACATTGCTGTGTTTGCGTCGCGGGCAGGCCATGGTGTGTGTTGGCACCCTGGCTGCTTCGTATGCAGCATGTGTGATGAGCTCCTGGTGGATCTCATCTACTTCTACCAGGAGGGCAAGATCTACTGTGGCAGGCACCACGCTGAGAGACTCAAGCCCCGCTGCACAGCCTGCGATGAGGTACACACACACACACACACACACACACACACACACACACACACACACACACAGACACGCATTTATATGCACACAAAGTCCTCTCCATACACACACAACAGTGTGTGTGCGAGTATCTGGAAGGCAGTGACCTACAATGATTAGTACAAGGAGCAATTACTACAATTACATTGCTGAAACAGAGTAAAGCACCCAGTGAAGGGTAAACGACACAACACATTGCATGTGCAGCTCTCTAAATACACTCTCATAACATGGTAATAATTTAGAGTAAAAGAACGATATTGAATACCATTAACTCCCAATACACATTATCTTAATGATGGTCAATGACAGAGTGGATGAGGTAATACAGTAGCACACTGTAAGGAATGGGAGAGGAGGAGAGAGGAAGAGAGAGAGAGAGAGAGAGGGAGAGGAGGAGGAGTACAACCAGCCACCGGCGTGGCCGTGGAGCCTTTGTCCTGTCATTCTCTGTAATTGGCTCAGGTGGTTCTCGTCTCTGAGGGAAATGCAGCATGATAAATGATACCTCCCTTATCCCTCTCTTTTTTTTCTCCTCTTTTTCCCCCCTTTCTGTAGATCATCTTTGCGGATGAGTGCACCGAGGCAGAGGGCAGGCACTGGCATATGAAGCACTTCTGCTGTTTCGAGTGTGAGACGGTGTTAGGCGGCCAGCGCTACATCATGAAGGAGGGCCGGCCGTATTGCTGCACCTGCTTCGAGTCCCTCTACGCCGAGTACTGCGACTCCTGCGGGGAACACATCGGTACGCTAGCCGCGCGATAAACCCCATCCATCAGAGCTAACGGTAGCGCCGGCGAACCAACGCTAGTTTGTCGGCGCATATGAAACAAGATGAATGAGAGGTTATTTTAACTGCAGGATTTCAGTTCTATTGGGGCAAGAGAGAGGAATGACCTGGTTTTAGAGGCATTGGAGTAAAACATCAGGACATAGGAGAGAAATATGAGTCTGGAGAGATGACCTGGTTTTAGCCTAGCATTTTATTCTACTTTAAAGTGTCAATAGCCTAGTTTGCAGATATCTAGAGGCAAGGACATACAGGGAGATGGTGTTCTTGCAGGCAGCTAGCTATGTCCCACAAGGTGAACAAAACACCTTTTCACCATATCAGCTTAAGAGGATGAATGTAATATATGTCCAAAACTTAAATATATATCAGTGAAAAAAACATTCACACATTTTCACCAGACAAACTTTACAGTGTTAACTAACCCCATGTAAATAACCATGTTTTCTGTGGGTAAACCGAGTGCGTTATCAATACTTGGCCACCTCCGAGCCTTCTCTCCCAGAGAACCACTGGTTTCTCCCTCATCAGGAACCCCAGCTGTGCACTGGCACGTCCCTCAGCAGACATTTGCTCTGTAATTATTTGTACGACAGGATACAGAAAGTATTTGAGTAAAACTGATTATAAATTGAAACCATCAGAAAACATGTTGAAACCAGATGGTAGCCATTAGGGCAGAAGTGTTTTTTTTTCCTCTCCCCGGCAACTCCAAACACACTCAGAATGCAATGTGTTTATATAGAGCTAGGCATCGTAATGAGTTTAGTTTACCCCTAAACTCAGCTAAGTGTTGTGGCCTCAGGGTCTTTCTTCTCACTCAAGCCTACTTATAATTTCCTACTCATTTCCTATTTGAGTGGAATTTTTTAAACCTGTCTCTTGATGAGGACATGTGTAATCTTTTAAGTTGTGGATTCCATCTACTTCCAGTATGGTTGCTCTCTATAGGTACCAGACTACTGACTAACATGGACGATAACCACTGCAACCGTAGACCATACACTGACGTGTCATACCTGGTCTTTCCCTCAGGCATTGACCAGGGCCAGATGACGTATGACGGGCAGCACTGGCACGCCACCGAGGGCTGCTTCTGCTGTGCCCGCTGTAAGCGCTCACTCCTGGGCCGCCCCTTCCTGCCCAAGCAGGGCCAGATCTTCTGCTCGCGCTCCTGCAGCCTGGGGGAGGAGCCTAACGGCTCAGATTCCTCAGACTCTGCCTTCCAGAGCGCCCGCTCCACCAGAGAGTCCCGCCGCAGCTCCAAGGCTGGGAAGAGCGGGGGAGGAGGGGGGCAGACAGGGCGTCTTTCGTGTGAGGTGGACCCTCTGTCCCTACAGATGGACCTGCTCAGTCTGTCCAGCCAGACGCCCAGTCTGACCCGAGACCCATCCGTCTGGCAGAACCAGAGCCAGGGGGGCGACGGCTACCCATACGAGGTCCGAACGGACCACTCCGCCTCCCCCACCCCGCTCCAACTCCTCAGCCAATGCAACGTCAGGACTGCCTATAACCCCATCTCCCAGGGGCAGGGCAGCCAATCCAACCACAGGCCCAAAGAGATGGGCGTCACCAAGAGGCCACCCATCTCGGCCCTCAAGGGCCACTCCATGAACGAGAACTGGTTTCAACCGAGTCCGGAGGAATACTACCCACCCAAGCTGAAGCCCCAGCAGAGCTTCAACGACGTGTCCCACGGCTCACAGCACCACAACGGCTTCTCTGACAAGCGCTCGGTCAGCCTCCACGTGTTCCAGGGAGCGAGGGACAGGGACAGGGACAGGGACAGGGAGAGAGAGGTGGTGGGGCCGTCCCAGTTAGGGCGGAGCAGGAACCCCATCAGTGCACTTACCTTCACGGAGCAGCTCACTCCTCTGGAGCAGACACCCAGAGGATCCATGGAGTCCCTGGCTATGTCCAACGCTACAGGTAGATATGTCCCACTCATCACCTCTTCGTGCCTTGAAACATAAGGGTTGATTGATGTAGTTGTGTATATTTGAAGTTGTTATTTGCTGCTTGGAGAAGTGGATACGTGATGGAGAGTTTATCTACAGGAAGCTGCAAGAGATCACCGAGATATTTCTTTGACATATAACAGATTGTATAGACTAGCTGTTTGTTGTGATATTAGACACTTGATTTGAGGAAACATTGTTTTGTCCTTGTTGCCTGAGATGAGATCGCTAACTAACGATTACCTGTGATATCTGTTATCTGTAGGAACCTCGGCAGACGGAGGAGACAAACGTCAGGAGCACCTATCCCGCTTCTCCATGCCCGACCTGAGCAAAGACTCTGGCATGAATGTGTCCGAGAAGAGCAATATGGGCACCCTCAACTCTTCTGTCCAGTTCCGCAGCTCAGAGTCCCTGCACAGCCTCACCTCAGGCCAGCCCTACATGGAGATGGAGCCGCCTGTGTCTGTCCAGTACCCACTGCAGTACTGTGACCCCCCGGGCATGGGCATAGGTCGTCTGCCACCTGGGTTCACCTACCAGGAGGAGGACCGAGTCAGCCTGGTGAGCAGCGCCAACGCCGCCCGCCTCCCTCCTATCAGCGAGCAGACTCGGAGACGAGGAGCGGGAGGGAGGGATACGGGCATGGATGGACCCGAGGACACCCCCCAGCGCCGCAGACACCACCGCCACCATCGCTCACGGCGGTCCCGACGCTCCCGCTCAGAGAACGCCCTGCACCTGGCGGCAGAGCGGAGGGAGAGACCACAGGAGAGACCCCAGCTGCGTGTACGTGAGGACTACGACCAGTTCCCCCCACCCAGGGGCACCAGGGACCTGTTCAGGGGCAGAGAGGGCAGGTTTAGGCCAGAGCCGTTCAGACAGTGCCCCAGAACGACCTCCGAAGTCACCCTCCAGAACCCGGGTGCCCACCGACGCCTGGGCACCTACTCCTGGGACGACTACGAGGATGAGGACGAGTGGTGCTCCACCTGCTCTTCATCATCTGAGTCGGAGGACGAGGGTTACTTCCTGGGGGAGCCCATCCCTAGGCCCATGCAGCTGCGTTACCTCAGCAACCAGGAGCTCATCCACAAGTACAGCTCCACGGGGGTGGGTGGACCGCACCATGTGAGCGGCCGAGGGGGGCAGCTGCACACCCGCAAACGTCGGAAAAGCAAGAACTGCATTATCTCATAACATCAGCTCTCTGCGACACTGTCAAGGATTAAGAGAAGACTCCCCCAATGATACACTAACGTAGTTCATTTGTTCAAAAAACAGACAGCCACTCCTCTGAAGTTGTTGAGTGTTGAGTATTGTGAGGTTAACTGTGTGTGATACTGCAGTTGGGTAAACCATTTGACAGCAACAGATGTTTTGCATGTTTATCCATTTAATGTTTCCGAAGATTCTCCTGAGTATTGATTCTATTTCTATGACTCTCACACTGACTGACTTTGCTCTTCTATAGTCCGTCAGCATGTTTAATCCAAGCCGATGTGCAATCGTAATAATGTCGTTACTCCATTTCCATGCAGCAAAAGTAAGGTGCAGTACAGCAAGCTTAGTACGGTCCAGCTTTTTTCATGCAATGTGATATTAGGTACAGCATATACCACTGTAATCAGTTGATGGGGTGTACATAGAATAAATGAATTAATAAATTCGCTAAGTTAAGGATGTTGTGTAAATACAATGTAAATGAGGTCCACATATTTTTATATTTTGTATGGATAGAATCATTTATGTATTGGATATCTATAATGTAGAAATAGAAACAAACGCATGCATGTTTATTTGCTGATCTGGTCCTGCATTGGAATAAAAAGAGTATTTCAGAGAGAGATTGACAGTTGTTGCTTACCTCACTGGAGACTGTGTGTGTGTGTTCCTGTGTGTGTGTGTGTGTGTGTGTGTGTGTGTGTGTGTGTGTGTGTGTGTGTGTGTGTGTGTGTGTCGGATGTGAGCTGGTAACTGGAAGGTTATTGGCGTCATATCTAAGGTGCCTACCACTGCCGTTGTACCCTTGAGCAAGGCACTTAACCCTCCAGGGGCACTTAACTGTTCCAGGGGCACCGAATATGGCTGACCCTGAGCCCAGAGCTCTGTTCTCCCTTAGGGGTCCTACAATTTATGAGAATTGATTGCATGGCCAAATAAACAGTCTTCTTCTTCTTCTTCTGTATGCGTGTGTGTGATGATCCCTTGACACATAGCAGTCACCTTCGCCAACTGTTCAATGCATAAATGGATGAGAACATGGTACGATGGCTGATTAGAAAGTCACCCCTCAGAAAACTGCTGTACTTCAATGGGTGAGGAGATGGTAATTCAGGCGTTATTATTATTGTGCCTTTGCAGCAGTATTTCCCTGTTGATGCCACTTAGTCTTAGTTTAGCATAAACCCTAATTAGTTATGTACTGCTGATGAAGGTCTATGGATTAACATATTATCGAATTTATGCTGGTGGAATTGATATTGCCTGTGTGATTGACCATTTGTAACCCTTGCTGATAATTATGGTAAGAATAGTTCATTGTATGTTTAGTAGCCATATCCAAAATAATAGCAGTAGTTTACCCTTGTGTGTAGTTTATGTCACCATATATACAGACATTAACTAAATAAGAGGCACAGGTTGAGCTGGTGTCTTCAAAGTTAAGTAGCATCACTTTTAATTGGATTCCCTCTTGTGTCCATGTGTTCAGTGGATCAGTGTAGGTCTACGACCTCTGCAATTCTTGACCACACCCTCACACACTCTCTCTCACACATTACCACACACACATACACACACACACACACTCTCTCTGCTTTGCTACAGGTATTTAACCTCACTCTCTTGATTAAAGGCAACGGGGCACTAATGCTATTGACATGATGAGCACATTAGTGGGTTACGTAGCCTCCATTTGAAGACATGTGCTCCATACTTTGCGGTGGTCAAATAACTTTGAGGAGGGAAGAAAAAAAAAAGCAAGCTCTCATTTTGTCTGCAATGTTATGACAAAAACAGCTGCATAAACACATGAGGAACATTACGGCTCTACTCTGATGACTTTGGGTGGATTTTCTGGGCCATATTTTCACTTTTACCGAGCCCTCTGGCCGCCGCCACTGACTAAGTCATACTGCAGAGACATACACATTGTCACTGAATCATTGTTTCCAAAGTAATATCTTAGAAAAAAACAACAAAAAATGCTCTGTATCGGCCATCATCTGGGTATTGTTATAAACACATGCTTTTCCCTCTCTCAGGGCAGCGAAAAACCCACTTGGAGCTCATCAGAGCAGAGCCTTACTTCATCAGCCCAGTCCAAAAATCTATACATTTTCTGATAGCCCTGCAGGATTTTTTGCTCATGGGCAGTGAATGATTGTAAGAGTCAGAAAGTAAAGGAGTGTTGTTGATAGTTTGAATGTGCGAGTCATGTGACTGTGGCTTCACTGTGTGTTTCATTAGAGCAGAGCTAAGAAGATGGACGACAGTGCTACAGATTGTGGCCATATGCTTCCTGGATCTGGACTGGACCATGGAGAACGTCGTGGAGGGGATTATCCCTGAGTTGTGTTGATGCAGGATATAGTGACAGTGGTCTTGTCCTCCGGGGTCTGACTCAAAGCTGATCAGACCCACTGAAGTGTGCCACTGCCCAGATACCCATGTGATCATACCAGGATAACCTCTGCGGTCTGGATCAAACCTAAAAACCAAGGCCTGGAATTTTTCTTGTCAAGGAAAAACTCTTGGCCCCAGTTGTACTGTATGAATGATAATAGTCTTAAATATTGAAGTCCATCACATATAACACAATAGTGGTTTGAATCACAGCGAGGTGTTGTAAATGCGTATGGAGTAGGTAACATCATGCCAGTCATGAAACAGCTCATGCTTTTCAATTTGCATTTTGATTGCAGAATTAAGTTGATCCCACAGCTAATGACTTTCAAATATTTCAAATTAAGCTAAACTGCCTCAGCTAAACAAAACCAGACAAGCAAGGCATGGCACTGAACAAAGTTAACTAAGTCTTGCATGCATTTATTTGTGTCCACTTTTTTTGTAACAGCCCATTATCTTCATTATCAAACTGCTAACAAAGATATGTCTGTTCATGCAGATTTTCATAGGCAACATTAGGGCCTAGTAGGAAGAGGACTCAGATGATTCTAAATGAGTTGCTTTTTTAAGAATAGTCTCAGAATGTGACAGCCAATTAACCAATGTTCCTTGCATACCATTGGCTCAGGCATGCATGGCACTCTGGGGTCATGTGACACAAAGCTAAACTTGGCAGAGGAGGAGGCCTTAGATGAAACAACTGAGCGAGTCTGAGACTGAGAGCGTGTTCCTGTGTGTGTGTGTGTGTGTGTGTGTGTGTGTGTGTGTGTGTGTGTGTGTGTGTGTGTGTGTGTGTGTGTGTGTGTGTGTGTGTGTGTGTGTGTGTGTGTGTGTGTGTGTGTGTGTGTGTGTGTGTGTGTGCATGACTGGGTAACAGGACCATATTGTCCAGCGGTGGACAAAGACATCATCTGCCTCTAGGTCTCTACAGAGACTACTGTGTGTTGAGAACAGTGAGCTGTGTCTTAGTTAACTGAGAGGTATGAACAGGTCAGATGGACAGACATCAGCTGATACAGGGTGATAGGCCTGTCTCTGTTGAGATCTTAACTTTTTACGATCTGCAATGGTCAGCAATGCCAGAACAGACAACTGACAACTGTTTTTCAACCTGAAAAGTAGATTTGTGTTTTCCTAATATCATTATGAAAATATGCTGAACAGCATAGAGTATTCAATCACACATGACAAATCTTATCTCAGGACTTTAATTTGGTATTTCTCATTTGCAGCACTATGTCTAACTAGATACTGTAATGTATATAAGCATACATGTCATTTGTTCCCTATTTAGAGTGAAGTCAGTTTGGGTTGTTTTGGAAGTTTCTACAAGGCATAATTACCAGTCTTTTGGAGCAAAACTGCTGCAAATTACAGCTGCACTCAGAGGAGACTGAAATAGCCTGATTCAATTATTTACAACTGAAGAATGTTAGTGTGTTATAGCACCCCTGCACACACAGTGTACACACACACACACACACACACACACACACACACACACACACACACACACATACACTAGGAATAGGAGACGCGTGAAAGGAATGGCTGAGGCTCCCCCCCTCATCATGTGTGTCCAATTACTAAGTAAAACGGCACCAAAACAATGAAAACAGAAAACACACACACAGCCCTGCATAGTGCTAAAGGTCATATCTGACCTCTGACACCAACTGACATTCAGATTAATGAACCAAACTGAGATAATCATTCTGTTGGAGGGCAGAAAGAGATTTGTGCATAAACACCTAAATCTCTCAACCTCAGCTGCAACACAAGGGATTTGTTTTGTTATCATTGATATTCAGAGAGATTTACCCGCGTACTCTGGGGCATTTTTGTATATTCTGACACATAATCCGGATGTATCTGGGATAATTGGGTCTATATGACCTATAATCCCAACACTCAGGGCCAGGAGGGCACCAGGAGATTTCCTTCACTGATCACCTCCCAAAGTCCTCTCTCTTAAATGGTGGGACCCACTCACTAGTCCTGCATGACTGCCTCTGGGTGTCCTGAGCCTAACCCCTCTGCTGAGGATGGTGTGTTAATACTGTGTGACAGTAACCCCTCTGTTTAGTATTAACTCCATCTGCTGCACTTCCACACACACACACACACACACACACACACACACACACACACACACACACACACACACACACACACTGCCCCCCCTCATCCCATCACTGCCCCCTTGCTGCCTACATTTACTGCCTTTACTCTGACCCTGTTTGGGATTAGAACCTGGAACATACTGGTCCCAAATCTGATTCTCTCATCGGTGGTCTGTTCACTGGTAACACACACACACACACACACACACACACACACACACACACACGCACACACGCACGCACGCACGCACGCACGCACGCACGCACGCACGCACGCACGCACGCACGCACACACACACACACACACACACACACACACGCACACACGCACACACACACACAAACATCCCTCCACCAAGGTGAGCAAGTGCATGATGTCCTGAAATTACACATTTAGATGGAGAATACTTAACCCTCAGTTTTGGTTGTTGACTCAAGCCCTATGTTTTGCTCTAACCTAGTTCTCATCCATTAACTTTGCCCTTGAACTAACCTTTACCCTAACACTAGTCACCATAGCCTAGTATCCTACTTAAATTCATCTTTGTTAATCCAGGTTTTCACCTGCATCAGTGGACATCAACGTACAGTTGAGCTCTTATTAACACAAAAAAATCAACCATCATATTTCGGCTCGAAATTACATATGTACAGTACACCTCTACATCATTAGCCAAGCTTCATAATCATACTTCAAGCATAGCGAGCATACAGTTCATGCAATGTTTCAAATTCATAATGTGTTTTCCTGATCTGGCACATCCACGGTAAGACCGTGCCAGTTTTTGGGGGTGGGTAATCCCCAGATCAAACAGCTCAGGGGCATCTCATGGTAATGGAGAGTGGCACACCGGGTACCTTTATCCCTCCGTGCCAGAGGGGTCCGTCTGGTTCATGATGTCACGTCCCCAGCCCCCCCGGCGGTGACTCATTAACCGGCTCATGTCCCAGGGGGGGTCCCATCTGTGTGCCACCTGTACTAAATTACCACAACTACATACGTACCAGCTCTCTCTCTCTTTCTCTCTCATTCTCTCTCTCTATCTCTCTCTCGCTCTCTCGCTCTCTCTCCTCTCACTCTTTCTCTACATATCCCCTCTTCCTCCTTTTTCTCTGTACCCCCTCTATCTCCCCCCCCCCCTTTTTATTTCACTTTTACTACATATCCCTTCTCCCTTCCTTTCTCTCCTGTACCCTGCCCCCCCCTCCCCCCCTCCCGTCTCTCTCTCTAATATGGCATGATGGATGGATCTCTTTAGTAGTCTATAAATGAGGCAAGGAGACAGAGGGTATGTGTGATGTTCTCATTTTAAGGTACATTCTTCCCTCTTCTCCTACAGGCTGGCACTCATTACAGTGGATGATTCATACACAAACGCCATGAGGTTGTTTGGTCCCATCCCAGGATGTGGTTGTATGGGGCTGTTATGGGCTTGAGCTAGATCGTTGTACCCAGCAGTCTATGTCATGGGTTGCAGTTGTGCATCGGTAATCAGTTGTTTAAATAGTACAATAATGCCTTGAGGCGTATTATGTGCCGTGTGTCATTGTACATCAACAACCATTATGTCAGAATGCAGCTTTCAATGACATAAAGCTTTATTCTCCATATGATTGCTTCACATGGAGAGAATGACCTTGTATTCTATTTCAAGGTCACTACCCTCGAATCTTCCCATTATCCACATCAAACCCCTTCATTCCCACTGCATCTGCTACACTCTCTTTTCCACTTAGCTGAAGTACGCTAAGAGTTTAGCCTTTTGGACACAATAGCAATGCTCAAGTGGTAATGTATTTTTAATCTTCTGGACATTATTATCCACCCATTGAGATACTGAAGATCCAGTTTTTTGGTTGTTGCATTATCAAGATATATTATAGCAAGCACACTATTCATTTGGCACCAGAACGTATTGATGCTGTTGTGTAATGTTTTAAAGGGGCAATTTGGGATTCAAACAACAACAAAGCGTTCTCCCCGCCACTTTTCATGGGAATACAGTAGCTGAGGGATGGTCTGGAGAAATGTAACCGTTCTCAAATTCATATACAAAGCTATGGATGCAGGGACTGACAATCTATGAGATTGAAATTATTGTTTTAACCATGTTTTGAAGCTATATAGTGTTTCTTTAAAATTACATTGTTTACAAATTATGCTTATAATGCTTATATACTTATATTTTGGGTTCTGATGGGGTGAAATAGTTGAACTGAGCTCATGAGGTATTTATAAGTTCTAAGAATCAATGGCTATATATCATTAATTTCAATCCAAAATATCACAAATAAAATAAATGCACAACTCTAAAATACAGTGTTACTTATTTATTTTGAGCTGTGCAATCGTTTGAACAAAGAGGTGAAAGAGGGGTGAGTGCTTTCCTCGTTTTCTGGGTTCTAGTACTGTTTGTGAATGTACAGTGTTGACAGGCTGAGAGGAAAACAGCCAGAAGCAGTAAAATGGCCCACATTTCACCTATGTCTCTGAGGACTCGATACTGGAGCAGGCTTTTTCCGTTATGCACAGGCTTCAGTTTTAGTGAAGGCTATAAAGGTCCTAAAAATACCAACAGGCATTTTAAAACACATCTTTCAAGGTATGACTGCACACTGCTTTTAGGGTAATATCCTTCTTTGTGGTTCATATGAACTGCACTAAATAGCTGGTCTTGAGAGAGGTCCTCTTAGACGGGTTGTTGTCTTCTGTCACCTTGAGAAGCAGAAGCAGGAGTATAACATTCTCACGACCTACCATAAACGAGTCTCTCCTTATAGGAGCCTACTGACACGCTGTGAAGCCATTACTGTGAGTTGTTCTTGCAATGCAGAATGACTGCGCCATCTGTTGACATCATGGTGCCATTACAATACCATACCATAGAGACACGTCAATAAGTGTGTCTAATGTGGCAAAACATAGACTGTTTGTTTAATGTCTATCCTTCCACGATGAATTCACACTTGCCCATTTAGTTTTAACACCAGATTCACAAAAGATTCCTAGTGAAGCACTGGCTCTCTGTGAGCACTGGATCACTTGTTCTTAATCTTGATCACCTTTTGGTGGCACCTTTTTGGAATATACGGTATTCACAGACTGAAATACCTGCCATATATGCTGTATATGTTGTATATGCTGTTTGTGAAAAAGATTATACTTGTGCCACATAATACAAACATTATCAATGTGTCCACAATGCCTACACTTACAGTATCAATGATTTAGTCAATTATTTGCCTCAAGATCAGCCTTTCCCATCGTAACACACAAAAAAACACTCATTGGCAAAATTCACATTGACCAGTCAGGTCTGTGGGGAGAAAACCGTTAGCTGTTACTATGGTGCTCTAATTAATCCTCTCGTTAATCCCCCTCCAGAGATAACGAGGGACAGCGGGATGCCGATGAAGCATCTCACTCCAGCCAAGATAACGTCAATCACTAGGCCATCCCAGAGTGGGCACTGTGCGCGGAGTGTGCTTAACGGCTAATGAAGACCCTCTGCCCGCTACCAGCTGCTAGCCAGTGATAAGGGGGAGAGACCCTCAAAGACCCAGCCACATCATTATGGAAGTCAGCCCTCAAAGAGGCAGATCTGAGGCCGAGGGAATCTTCCACAGGCTGTATATGGGCATGGGTTAAGTCTGTGGGGTCCAAGTCTGTGGGGTTCATTCTAATGAGTAGACAGGTTTAGGAACTGAGAGGAATGCATGTGTGGGATAGAATGTGGTACCTGTGTGAAGGTTTGAGAGAGACAAAACGTAGTCTGAATTTGTGTTCCTTTCAAGGACAAAAATTGACATAAATGTCATCCAGATATATCAAAATTGCATGTATGTTTGATGTTGAATATGGCATATCTTCCACACATTTTATTTGGTGTACAAACATGATATGTATCTCATTTCGTTACACTCAATACAAATTAAGTAGCACTGGCACTGGCCTACCATTTCAGTTCATTCTATGACATTTGCCTTGGTTTCAGATCTACATTTCCTCAGAACCTGGTCTCCATGGGCTTGGCGTCTGAGAAGGAGTTTCCACATAACCGGATGCCTTTAAACTCCTCAGAGATCTCCAGGAGGGTTTTCCCCTTGGTTTCAGGCAAGAAGAAATAGACGTAGAGTGCGGCAAACAGGCACACACAGGAAAACAGCACAAAGCTCAGAGAATTGAGTAGAGCCTGGGATAAAAAAGGAACAAAGAGAAGATAGGTGAGTTCCTACCAAAATAACCAAGGACACCGCATGAAAGGATAGCTGAGAGCCTGTGATTAAATTGTTCTATTCTACTGTGTTATGCAAAGATGAAACCTTTGTCATTGAATTTTAAAGTGTAGATGATGTCTAAATTAGAGCTCTGGTAATATGCGCAAGCTTGCTGAAATAACAAAAAAGTCATTGTGAGATGACATAGAAAAAGGTTTTAATTGCCGTTTTTCAATATAATGACATTCAAAATTATGGAATTATGTCTGCTAGCTCTGAGGTGTCAGGCAAGGTATTATACCACAGAACAATGGTGCACTGTCTCTCTTCAAATCTCATTGTATCCTATGTTGCTAATTTTGCTAAAAGAGCTCAGAAGTTTAAAGATTTTGTATTGGATGACATCATTTAACTTCAAGGTGCTTCAGTAGTAGCATCAACATTGATTCATTCATTGATTCATTGATTGTGTGATTACCTTGTTGATTTGGGTAAAAAGAAAATATACATTAGCATTACACAGCACTTACTTCCAACGTGGTCCTCAGTGGACACAGACAGATGTGAACATCCATTGATAACTGAGGATGGACTAGAGACTTACAATGAGAAAGGGGAAGGTCAGACCCAGCACAGCGAACCCTAGCCAGCGCTGTATCCCCGTGAAGACAAACGCTGCTGGCCGGCACGACTGGATGAAAATCTCATTGGTGAGAGAGGGCAACACTCCAGCTAGGAATACCAGAGAGAGGGGTACGTCTGATCAGGATTCACACATTTACTTGAGTGTACCTTTTGCGCGTACATGTTTGTAATGGTACAGCGACTATTCTATGATAATACCATACTATCATACCTGGTCCTCCACCGTAGAAGATAACAAAGAAGAATATCAAGCCAACAGTACAGTATGGCATCCAGTAGCTGTAATCCTGGAAGCATAACAATATTAAAGGTCCAGGATGTAGGATTTCATCTTTGAAATAGTGCTTAATGGCCATGATAAAACATTGGTGATCAGGGAATGAGATTGCAACGTTTGGTGAAGAGCTCTATTTTGGTCCACAAGAGCAATTTCTAAAATCTGATGTAGATTGAGGTTGAGCACTGGCCTTTACATGTACCATGTTTACGTTTTGGTTGTTTAGAAGGATATACACATATTTTCTGCTATTAAAAAACACAGCATATAGCAAAAAAGTAGCATATTTACATTTTCAAATTTCATTGTGGCGACAGAGGGCAGCAAAAGTGCAAAACTACATTCTGTACCTTTAATAATGACTTATAATGTATTAAATAATAACAACAAACAAATATTCTACATTTTACATGCATAATGTCCCCACAGTACCGCTCCAGAGGTGAGAGCCCTCCCTCCTACACAATACACACACACACACACACACACACACACACACACACACACACACACACACACACACACACACACACACACACACACACACTAGAGCACCTCTCACCTATCACTCTGACGTCACAAAGGTCAAAGGTCAAAGGCTCACCTTCAGATAGAGAGTGACTGTGATTAATACCATGATGGCCGACATGGCCCCGAAGCCCCTCCAGAGTAGCGCTCTCCTCCCCACTCTCTCAATCAGCAGACCCTGTAAGTGGGGGAGAGAGAGCCCATGGCAGCTAGCTCACAGGGCACAGGGGAGGGAAACACAGAGCCCTTCCGGAACTTTCCCCATCAATCTTACTCTCTACCAAGGGGGATGGTAGAGGCGACAGAGCCAAAGGGACTAAGATGATTCATTGTTCAGAAGCTCAGAAGAGGCATTGGCTTCTCAGTGACAAACACATTCCACCTGTAGTTCAGCTACAGCAAGCACATGGGGATGGATGTCAGCACTGTTATAGTGAGAAAGAAAGAAAACGTCTGGCTACATTGAAAGGCAGGGAGTACTTTGAATCCCTTCTAGTTCTCAATAGAGGGGATTACCCCAGAATGTACTCCACGATTCTATACATTCACACTGCGCACCTGGAGGAGTTGACATTGGAACTCACACAGGTGATGGAGGTGAGGACCTCAGACGCACCCACACCCAGCGTCACGTAGCGAATCTTATCCCGGGGAATGCCCGCCTCCAGGAAGATGTCGAAGGAGAACATACTGATCTGAGGATGGAGGGAGGATAGAGAATGGGATCAAACTGTTCTTTCCTCTTGTTTGCTTTGCGGCAGCACAGTCAGTCCCTATGTATAGAACTCTGCATAATTCTGCTTGAGACTGAATCAATCATTACACAGGCACACGGGAATGTCCTGGTAGGTAGACACAGATATTGCTGAGTGAAGATAAGGCAATGTCATCCTTACTGCGGAGATGCCAGAGAACTGGATACAGCCATAGACCACCACCATGGTGATTAGCTGCCATCTTACGCTCCTGTCTCTCAGCAGCTGCAGCAGACTCTTAGTGGGCACCCCCTTAATAGCTGCCTGTTCCGCCACCATTTCGTCCATCTCCAACTTGTACTCACCTCCACCCCACAAACTCTGCAGAGCTAGGGCATAATACACACATATCAGACAGGGATAGTTTTCTAGTCTTGTTCTATATCATAGACTGTAACTACTGTGGTAGCAGAGGACAGCTCTGTAAGATATTTCCACATTTGCAAAGTACTCAGTGTTGGAGTATTGTTTAAGTTGTTGACAACAGAGGCCCTTTGGACAGTGAGAATCTCAACCTTAGTGGCTATGAGGAAACACCTCTTTTACCTTTTTTGCATGACTCGGCATTGCCTTTGTCTATCAATGAGTATCTCGGGGCCTCAGGAAAAAACGGTAGTGTTAGCAGCTGGACCACAGAAAAACATGTTGGAACACAGAGAAGGATATTCCAGCAATCCTCACGGCCAAGAATTTCCCTGAGAAAATCAAAAAGAAGCGTCAAGCCAGAGCACTCATGATATCCAATGACACATTTATAACCAGAACTCTTTTTATTTATTTCATGTTTTGCAGAACAACTGACAAACTGTTTATCACAACCTTCACTTTTCAGGAGTCATTCTTTAAATGTATGCTTATTTTCTTTTTGTGAAATTTTGTGATGTAAAATGAGAACTGTACCTTAGTCCAACAAATTGTCCTGAGAGTTTGCCAATGGAGACAAAGGTAGCTGATGTTAGTGTTACCATGCCCCTGATTTTTTTGGGAGAACTCTCCCCCAGGTATATTGCATGGATACTTCCTCCTAAACCTGAGGTTCACAAACAAAAGACAATCAACTATCATCTCTGACAGACAAAAGGACATTTCATGAATTATATTTCATCATGACTCTCCCACCTAGAAGTTAGTGGTGAAACATCACATAGGCCTACCTGAGGTGACACCGTATAGAAATCGTGCCACCAGGATCATCTCATAGGAGTTTGCCCCCCTACTCATAAACATAACTATTGCCGCAACAATGCTGATCAAGTTGTTCCCGATCATGGCTCTCTTTCTAGAAAAGGAATTGTATGTAATCTATCAATTATATGGACATATAGATCAGTTATTGTATCTTATATTTGCCAGTTGGCAATCTTCAATTCATTGCCAGAAAACAATGTACTCTAAATCTGGGACAATTAATTACAAAGTCAAAAATCATAATCTTGATTGTGAAAACATTAAACACAATATTTGTTATTTGTTTGTTTGTTATTATTTGATCTTTTATGCATTTCATGTAACTGTTTCAGATCTGTACTTTGTACAAATGAAAAGCACTTAACAAATAAAACGCATGATTTATTATTATTAGATGCTCCCAACCTTCCAAATGTACCAGCAATGCACTTCACACTCACAGACCCAAAGAGGCCCCCCACAGCGTACAGAGACACGATCGCTGACCAGATGAGGGTGACTGTCTGTGGAGGTGGAGGTTCTTTGTATCTCTCTGACCAACTGCTATTGATGAATCTCTGTATGTACTGCAAATGCAAACAACTGATAAACCCATAAACCCATAAACCAGGTTAAAGCAACAGTAGTCTTGCTACTCTCATAGTACTGTGTCTGTAAGCCTGGCTGGCAGGGTAGGCAAGGCAAGCAGATGCTCATTTAAAGCAACACTTGACACAACAGTTACATTGAATATGCAGAGTTGTGTGAAGTGAGAACAATGAGGATATTAAGAGTTGAAACCATAAACAACATTCTACAACATGGCCTTCTGTTGTTTGCCTACTAGAAAAGATGGTGGATTCCCAAGTCACCCAAGTAACAATTGATTATCATGTTTTTGTTATGCTAGTGCAACCCCTTATGCTTATGCTTTGTTATGCTTTGCAACCCCTGCAACCCCCTGCAACCCCCCCCCCCCCCCACCCGGACAATTGCACTATTACTCCCCTCCCCTGCTCTTACTCAATACCACTGCTCTCTGTACATATCTGTCCATACTGTTCATAATGCACATAATGCACATATCCCTATATTTTCTTTAATACTACTGTTAATACACTGCACATACTGTACATACCTGTTTATACTGTTCATACTGCACATAATGCACATATCCCTATATTTTCTTTAATACTACTGTTAATACACTGCACATACTGTACATACCTGTTTATACTGTTCATACGGCATTCCATATTATATTTATATTTATTCTGCTATCTAACTTATGTTACTGTTAATACATATATACTGCTAGACTGCATTACCTATACAGCTCATATGCTGCTACACTGTTCATACTGTAACTTATTTATTCTGCTATAATGCTACTGCTACTCATATACTGCTTACACTGCACTACTTATATTATACTGCACTACTTACTGCTCATATATTGCACTACCTGTAGATACTGTTCATTGCACTTTCTGCTATTTTGCACTTCTGGTTAGACGCTAACTGCATTTCGTTGTCTCTGTACTTGTACTCTGCACAATGACAATAAAGTTGAATCTAATCTAATCTAATCTAATCTAGTGCTAGGAAACACCAATATGTATATATGATATCAAAAAGAGGTGGTATATTAAATTAGGTGGTGAGGCTGTGTGAATAAACCATGATGTGTCTTACAGGTGAGGGAGAACTGATGCCAGTGACATGGAACCCAGTTTGAAAAGATCCGCCAATTCCCAAAACTATAATAAAGAATAGGGCATTACCTCGGGTCTGGAATGGAGAACAGATTGGGGATTATTATGAATAAAATGAATGTTTTTCATTTAGGACTGTGATGTCTATCATACAATCTCAATCAGTGTTGATAGCGGTGACTAATGCAAAAACATCTTCAAATTGTTGCCAATGAGTTTCTTTTAGAATGTAACAGTACACTTTTGATAGCCATGGTGGTCTAATATTCTCTTAAAAACTGAAACCTCTCATAAACTTTTAGCTGAGTCGTGGAGCTCATAGGCAATTTGTTTAATGTCCACATACAGTACCATAATGTATATCTATTGCCCTTGCCATAGGCTATTGCTATACTTTTTCACTGTACCTTGCTGTATGTCTCAAGTTCATGTCTCAATAAATTAGATACAAAAGTTACAATGTCAATGGTTTTAACATTAACTGTTGATCTTTTGACTGTCAATTCTTAACAATAATAACAATTCTTATTGAGCTTTTATAAAAGTAAAATATACAGTATTTCAAATCCAGTAAAAGTTTGCCTACCAGTTGCCTCAGCAAAGTCTCCATTCTGTCTCCCTTGAGATTAATCACTCATATGTGCATGATCTAACATTACAGTTCCTGTGCTCTGTTAGGTATTTTTAGGAACATGTTAATTTGTTACATCTCAGACTAGCGGAAATGTTGCCTCTAAACCTTGGAATGAGTCACAGACTCCCCTCACTTCTCTGAGTCTGCTGTCATTGTGTACACGAATCTATTTGGCCACATTGATTTATTAATTCAGTGAAAAGTTGATATCAACGTGTTTTGGCTTTCATTTGCTCGGGAGACATTCACTTATCAACCAGACGAGGGCAGTAAGCACTCAACTTATCACACCGGTTGTTTACTCAAGAGGTTCTTCGCCCTGCTCGTTGATTGGCGCCGTAGCGGAAGTAAGCAGTCCAGTGTTTTCCGTAGTCATCGTTAGCTAGTTAGCTGGAGGTATCTGGCTGTTGTTGTCGTCATACATAGCTTCTTAAACAACGTTACTTTACTTTTGTATTAGACAAAATGCCGTTGGAAAATCTGGAAGAAGAGGGTCTGCCTAAAAACCCCGATCTTAGGATAGCACAGCTGAAGTTTCTGCTCACGATGGATGGTCACCGACAAGATGCGAAAGTGAAGACTGAGCTCATGGACTCAATCAAAGAGAACAGTGAGTATCCAGCTCGCTAGCTGGCTAGCTGCTTGTCAGTGTGATCAGAAATCGTTGGTGATCATACATAACTTGCATGCTAGCAATTGTAGTCTAGTGGACCAAACATGCCTTCCTCAATACAATGTGGACAATTCTCCTGTTGCAAAAATAAAAGCATTATCTACAGTGCTACTAGCTAGAAAGCTAAAATGCCCTGTAGACCGTTCACGTTAGCTAACTAGCTAGCTAGTTTGATAGCTAACGTGCTGGTAGCCGGAGTCGCTTCGGGGCTTTTGTATATCTTCCATACACACGTCAGATATCCAAAAAGATCAGTCGTAGAGGCGACTTCGGCTAACCTGCGAGTTAAACAGCAACATGTCGTGATGAGTCAGAACGTCATCTCATAACACATTCATGACCGACATATTACATAGCTGAACATTATCTAAATTCTCTAGCTAGTTACATTATGACAGGTTTCTATTATTGTTAGCCAGCAAGTTGACTCTAAATACACTTCATGTCACAGCTGTCAAATTGGTTGCTGATTGATTTCCCCCCTGCTTCAGATATGGCACCTTACTATGAGGGCCTTTGTAAGGATCTAAAGTGGCAGCTGGACACAGACTTGCTGAGTAAGATGAAGAAGGCCAACGAGGAGGAGCTGAAACGCCTGAGTGATGTCCTGGAAGATGCAGAAAAGAACCTGGGGGAGAGTGAGATCCGTGATGCAATGATGGCTAAAGCCGAATATCTCATCAGAATTGGGGACAAGGTAAGTCCTTTTGCATTCTATAGGTCTACATACACAGGCCAATAAATCAACAAAACTTTAACTTTTCCCAAATTAACCCCGCCTAGTTGATCACCACAAGGGCGTAGGGGCTGGGGACAATTTGGGTGAAAAGTTGTTTTCTTCCAATGCTATAATTATACAACAGACAGTTATAGGTTGTATCAAACAAGCCAGTAACTTTACTTTTGTGTTTTTCCACAGGAAGCAGCACTGACTGCGTTCAGGAAGACCTATGATAAGACTGTGGCGCTGGGACATCGGCTAGACATTGTCTTTTACCTGCTGAGGATTGGACTCTTCTACATGGATAGCGACCTCATCACACGCAATACTGAGAAAGCCAAAAGGTAACTTGGCAAAACGGGATTGCTTCTATCTTCACTGTGATACAGTACATGTCATGCAGCTCAGTGATGTCACTGGTGAAACAAAATAATGAACAAAATAAACAATTGTTTGAAATGCCATGGTTTTTGGGTAGACACACTTATGTCTGCTTTATTTGTCATACATTCTGTTATTACCTTTATTAGCAACAACACGTTGACCACAGTTATGTTAGACCCATTTGAATCTGTCATAAATGTCATCATCTATTGGTAGTACATTTTGAAAGCATCACAGTTTCATATCCAGTCTGTTTCTCCCTTGTGTTTTTTCCTGCTCAGCCTTATAGAGGAAGGGGGAGACTGGGACAGGAGGAACCGTCTGAAGGTGTACCAGGGGCTGTACTGCGTGGCCATCAGGGACTTCAAACAGGCAGCTGAGCTCTTCCTGGACACTGTGTCCACATTCACCTCCTACGAGCTCATGGACTACAAGACCTTCGTCACCTACACCGTCTACGTCTGCATGATCGCCCTCAAGAGGCCTGACCTGCGAGAGAAGGTAGGGAGGAGATGAGTGGGAACATCTGGGGACATTTTGCTTCAGAAGAATTTGTGTTTATTTCTTGGTTGTCAGCAGGATGTGTGTGCCTCCATTGCTCTTGTGTTGGGGGCATTGTTGATTCATGAGTACTTTCACCCTAATAGATTCAATGACTTCCACAGTTGCAGAGAACGTTTGGCCAGGTCATTGCGGCGCTGCTCATGGCCTGCACAGGTGCACTCATTTCACTCTGATGTCCTTGAAGGCAGTTCCCGTGACTGTCATTGCTATCTCATGTTGGTTGATGCGCCCTGTTCCCTCTTCTGTCTTCCCAGGTGATAAAGGGAGCAGAGATCCTTGAGGTGCTGCACAGTCTGCCCTCTATTCGCCAGTACCTCTTCTCTCTCTACGAGTGCCGCTATTCCGTCTTCTTCCAGTCACTAGGTATGTGAAAAATACCTTTAACTCTGTTGAACTTCCTTTAACTCTCTTTTTTCTTGGAGTCCATGGTGAAATGTAAAGCTGCTCACCTAGGCGCAGGCTCCTGGACACAGATATAACAAGGGTCGCATTAGCTTTCAAAAGTCTTCATTTTCAAAAAACGCAGACCATCCAAAAATCTGTGTTTTCATATACACTTTATTAGGTACACCTTGCTAGTACTGGGTTGGACCCCCTTTTGTAGCCCATCTGCTTCAAGGTTCGACGTGTTGTGCGTTCAGAGATGGTCTTCTGCATACCTTTGTTGTAACGAGTAGTTATTTGGGTTACTGTTGCCTTTCTATCATCTCGAACCAGTCTGGCCATTCTCCTCTGACCTCTGGCATCAACAAGGCATTTCCGCCCAGAGACCTGCCGCTCACTGGATATTTTCTCTTTTTCTGACCATTCTCTGTAAACCCTAGAGATGGTTGCACGTGAAAATCCCAGTAGATCAGCAGTTTCTGAAATACTCAGACCAGGCACCAACAACCATGCCACGTTCAAAGTCACTTAAATCACCTTTCTTCCCCATTCTGATGCTCGGTTTGAACTTCAGCAGGTCGTCTTGACCATGTCTACATGCCTAAATGCGTTGAGTTGCTGCCATGTGATTGGCTGATTAGATATTTGTGTTACCGAGCAGCTGAACAGGTGTACCTAATAAAGTGGCCGGTGAGTGTATTACACCTGCGTTATAGCATCATTCCAATTTGTGCATCGTGGGTGCTGATGCAGCAACATGCTTTTTATGGTTAAAATAAGCGCCACATGCTCAATTTTGGGTGTTGGGACATAATATGGTATTGCTAAAACACAGATTATCCTCTCTTCAACAGTGGCCTTTGTAAATTGTATTTCGGAGACACCAATTAGAGGGGAGGGTCAGCCTCAGAGAGAGAGAGAGTGGTTTGGAGAATGGATGAGATGAAAATCGCAGTGAGCCTGAATGTCAGCGAAATTGAATGTCATGGTTAACACACCTGCATTTTCATACATTTTCATTAAATTCTCCAAGAAAAACGTTGGATTCTTCTTTATTGAGACCTCTGATTTAAGTCCTATACTAATTTGGGTAATGTAATGGTGTGGACAGATTTTGGTGCCAGCCTTGATTTTAAACGTGTATACCTATTTATAGTTGAATGAGCATGCCTGGCGGACATCCTGAAGAAATCACACTACCATTTGTCAATTTTTTTGCCATTCTAATGTGTCTCACACCTTGTCCTTTGTTGGGAATTGAATTTAAGGAGAAGGACAGCAAGATGTGTTGTCCTTGACACACTTGTTGAAACTGAAACTTGCAGTCGTATGTTGCTTTGAAGCTGTTAAATTGGTTATTTTGTTGTTTTCTATTCTCATTCTACCTATGTGCATTAATGTGATGTTGTGACCTAGAAAAATGTTCTGTTAATACAGCACAACATAATCGTGACCAGGTTCGTGCATCGTTAACGGCACGTAGAGTGAGTCATCAGCTTCAGATATTGGCCTGAGCGTAAACTCCTTGCAATCCGATTTATCTTAACTTGAGGGCATGGTAAAAAATAGCATGTTGGGTATTCTTAATGAATCTAGGATCCGATATGATCGATTGTCTGTCACACAGGGATGAGCAAAGCATTGTCAGTCATGACATATGTATGTATTATTCTTAACCTGTCCTCTATTGTTCAGTGTTTCATTTCCAATTCTTCAATGGGATATCCATTCACACAGGTCATATTGGGCATTGTTTGCATCTCTTGTATGCAGTATAAAGGAAGTGTGTGGCTCTCTATAAAATCGTTCCTCAGGAGTAAACCTCTGTTTCCCCTCCATGCAGCCACAGTGGAACAGGAGATGAAGAAGGACTGGCTGTTCGCCCCTCACTACCGTTACTACGTGAGGGAGATGCGTATCCATGCCTACAGCCAGCTGCTGGAGTCCTACCGCTCACTCACCCTGGGTTACATGGCCGAGGCTTTCGGAGTCAGCACCGAGTTCATTGACCAGTGAGTCTCAGCTTCTAGCCCTTTGTTCATCGAGCATCATCTGCTGTAAATATGTGTACAGGAGTATGAAGTCGGTGTTCTATCAATTGGATATTTCTCACTTCAACCATGACAAACCGTAGCCTCATTGAGAACCATGCTCCCAATAGAATATAAAGCTGAGGTGTTTAATGTTTTTTTTTTTTTTGCAGATGGACATTTTACTAATGAATCCTTAGCTACACTGAACATGGCTCATTAGTGCCATTTATTACACTAGTACAGAATGTTGTACAATAATAACTTGATTCTCTTGTCTTCCTCAGGGAACTCTCCCGATTCATAGCTGCTGGTCGTCTCCATTGCAAAATTGACAAAGTCAACGAGATTGTGGAAACCAACAGGTAAAGTATTGCAGCACCTTTCTACATACATCTAAAACTGAGAAAATGGTAGTAGTTGGTGTGCAAATGTAGGCTAAATCATTTGTTTCTCTGAAAAGTTGCAGACATCAATGGTTTATTTTCTCCCTCCTCCAGACCTGATAGTAAGAATTGGCAGTACCAAGAGACCATTAAGAAAGGAGACCTGCTGCTCAATCGAGTCCAGAAGCTGTCACGAGTTATCAACATGTAACATGGATGGCACACGCTCTAAGCCTTTGTCATTTGGGAGGGACATCTGGGTTTTTTCTGTTATTGTACCAGTTATCCAAACCAATAGTTTGTCTGAAGAAGTGACCCTTATATTGTGTATATAATAAAACTCTTTTCGGTGAATCTGTTTGCCTGTCATTGAAGTCAAAGGAAAACAAAGCAGTGGTTTTTCAGAGAAAAAGCGGAGACAAGTATTTTTTTTTTGTATAAATAGCTGTATAAATTATTTTTTTATTTACAGAAACCTGTTACAAAACAAATAGACTATACAATCTTTTTCTTTAAATATTAAGTAAATCTAACCTACCATGTTTGTTCATGAATTACATAGCAGCCAATACACAAAAGTCCAGCTGATCAAATGATTTTTGATAATGTATACAAAAAAAAAAACTACACGCTTTTACATAGGAGTTATGTACTGTGAATCTTTTCCTCCCACAAGCGAGTTGTATTTCGGTCTCACTTTTCACATTCCAAGTCTATGGTGCTTGATAAAAACATCTTTGCAACATTTCCATCACATGGAAACAAGGTCAGAGTTGTCAGTGGAGTTTGAGGGTAAACAAAACACAATTGAACCTGTTATAAAATAATTGTAGCCAACCAGGCAGCTTCAGCACACCCAGGTCTGCACAAAAATCTCATCTGGAAAACTTTGATAAATCAAAATAAAAAACAAATAAAGGTTAACACTAAGTGTCTCATACCAGCTAGCTGACAAGCTATCGGGTTTTACCACATTTAGGGTTCATCGGCAGATTTTAAAAGCAAGCTCCTAAAACACTTTGAACATTCAAGTAAGGTAAAACAAAAAAGTCCTCAAACAGTCAGTGTGAAACAAATTCAGGCACTTTCTTATTTCATTATTTTCTAAAAGCTGCAAACTAAAATGTCATTAAAAAGCTGTGTTTTCGAATTACAATGTTTGGCAACAATGATGCAAGCAGTTGCACTGTTTGAAGTGTTCATCTTCCTTGCCTTAATGATTGCTTAAGTCCCTTCAGCCTTAAAAGAAAAAAATAAGAAAAATGAAATGTTATAAGGTCTTCATCTACAAAGTGTATGATTGAATCTGTGGAAATCGCTTAGACAATGGGCACAGCTTCAAGCCTGCAGGACATATTCAGAATCACAGGCTATTTGGGTCACACAAAATGATCATTCTGTTTTGTTGATTCAGAGGCAACTGAAAATAAAATGGTAAAAGCACAAGTGAGACCTTGAAGAGTGGAAATAAGGTATCCTCTGTCAATACATACACATGCTACAGTGGCAACACTTCACCTTTTTAAAGGATCCCAGTATATGATTCATGAGATGCTTCAACCTCTAGTTATAGGCGTATTGCATTATTGACTTGGCAGTGAACCACTTCAAATAATTAAGTTCTTAAACTTATCTCATTTACTGAATAAATAATAAGGATCTCAATTGTACCAAAAAATTGTGTATACGAAAAATGCCTGTGCAAAAATACATATTTCAATATGTACAATTCGTTAACAAAATATGTATTCTGAAATAGGGATACTTCAATATTTGTTCTATACATACAAGAAAAAAGGTAAAGTAGGATACAAAAAACACTTGGCTCCCCCGCTACGCTCGCTGCCTGACATCAGTGGAGTTTTTACGAAATTGACAATAGTTACCAAAAGTTGTAACTTTCTCTGTGAAGCCATCTCCATGAATCTCGCACCAAAAACAACAACCTGCTTCCAAAGAGCAACATCTCAGAGAAATGGGTGGGGAAGTATTGCCAGTTTAAGATCCCATGCTTGACAAAAGGACATACAAAGAGCTGTCTGGCTGTCCGTGCCATGACAAAAACCCCTTTACTCACAAACAACACTGTATTGTGAAGAGACAATTCTCAGAGAACCAGAATGGAAATCCTAAAGCAGGGATAGTGGTTACATAGACTGGTGTCCACACTCTGAGCCACAGGGCTAGTGAGCCTCACCAGACAATGTAGTGTAGCTACTTATCTACGCTAACGTACCACGAGGTCTGGCACCCAGGCTAGTGGTTACAGACTAAGGTAGGAGCGACCGATGGCTGCCTTTGGCTAGCTTTCGGGGGCAGTTAAGCATGACTTGGCCTAAATGTCCTAAAGCAAGTAGTGGGTCGGTGTGTATTTAGTGCTGTTCACAGTTAGGGGGTAGGTCTATTGTGGCTGTTCATTTGCGAGATGAAATGAAAACGTGTTCCCAAGACAAGTAATCGTTCTTTCACAAAAGATTCAATCACGTGGTCACATCAGGCGTCCTTTTTCACATATGCATGCACAATTGACTGTTTTCCCCCCCATCTCTACAAAGACTTTTTGTAGTTTGATTCAGTGAAAAAGGTTCTAAGAAACATAAAAAAGTAACACTTGCATAATTGATTGGGTCACCTAGAGAACTCCAATAGAGAATTGACTGAATCGCTCGTCTCTGGCTACTGTACATAACCTCAGGTTACGTACTCACACGTCGCAATGATTGAAACAAACAAAAACTGAAATGAAAAATAACAACGTGATTGTGTTTTGAAGTGTTTGCAACTGACAGTTTCTCCTCCTCTTGCCCTCTCCTTCCAAGGCTTCTGAGTTCAGGCGTGGGGGTGTAAGTTTGAAGTTCCAGTAGTCCAGCAGAATCTGACGTCACTGACACACACACACACACACACACACACACACACACACACACACACACACACACAAGATCGGCGTGTTGGCTCTCCAGTCACTCCCAGTGGCTCTGTGTCATGACAACGGTTGCTATGGTGCTTGTGCCAGCCCTTATCTCTTAGCCTTTGACCTCAGAACTTGAACATGAGGTCAGAAGGACACGGGCTGCTCCTCTCTCCTCCTCAAAAGTAGACCTCACACAACACTGACGGGGGGGGGGTCGCCGCTCCCCCGAGGGCTTACGCCTGCAGTTTGCAAAACGCATTGGCACCCCCACATGGCTTTGGGAGGAATAGTTCCACGACGACGATGACGTCACTGGGCTGTCCATATCATCTCTCCACCCTGAGGATCGTGGGAAGCTGAGAGTAACGCATTTTAGAAGGCCTCGTGCAGTCCGGAGCAGCTGGCAGGCTGCCCCCTCCTCGTCCGCCCCACGGTTCCATACAGAGAACCCAGCCACCGCTGTCAGGGACGGGCCTTTGGCTGGGGGGAACCAGAGAAGGGCACAGAGTTAGATCAATCATGGTTGAATCAAATGAACTTTATTACTATTAGCTGCTTGCCTTGAGAAAAAGGCAGGACATTTTTATACATTAGATTCTGCTTCTGTTCCGTTAAACTGTCAAACTTATCAACGCCTATTTGAATCTGAACTGAATATGATTCAAGGCAAGAAACGCATGAGTGCAAGAGAAATCCCAAGACGCTTGCTATCACACATTTTCACTGCCTATTTTCCACACACAGTGCAATAGTTGTTTGCTGTTTTAACATCAACATTTTGAGTATGAAGTAACATTGACCTTATACTTGTAATTTTGCTCCAATCCAGATTCTAACCTAATCACTGCCCCAACCCCCACATTTTCAGAAATTTACTGGAAACTTGACTAAACTGCATGATTCGTCAAGTTTGTTTGTTTGTTTATTCATTGGCATTTCCAGAAGTCGATGGATGGGTCTGTTTGGTGCCCTGGTCCCACGCACCTGATGGATGAGGGAGTTGTTGGGCAGTCCTGGGGCTCCTTGGATTGTGCGTCCGTGTTTGCCGTGGATGTTGTTGATGGCTGGAGATTTGGCCACTTTGGGCCTGCCTGGGCCCGGACCTCCGCCTCCCCCTAACCCCCCTCCTCCTCCACTGTTGATGGAGCTGGTGGCGGGGGATCCCTTGCGTTTCTTCCCCTCTAGGCGCCCATCTGTGTGGGCATGACTGTAGCCACCGGTGGAGGTGGTTGTGTTGGTGTGGTGGTGGTCGGAGGTTGTCTGGTGGTGGTGGACGAAGGGTCCCAGGGAGAGGGTGGAGTCAATGCTGTTCATCACCACGCTCATCCTCTTGATGGACTCAGCCGGGCTGCCCGAGGGGGGGCCCCTGACCGAGGATCCTGATGCCACCCCCGAGGGCTCCACCTTCAGGCTGAGGGAGTTGGTCCTAGCGTTGGGGCCACAGTTCAGCCCCACGCTGTGGACCCCACTGTGGGACGAGGAAGAGGACGAGGAAGAAGAGGAAGGGGCCAACGAGGGGTGGTGGTAGGTGCTCCCTGAGCTGCCGGCATTGACGTTGGCGCAGTTCTTCTTGAAGGAGGTGGAAGAGGAGGAAGTGGCGTTGGAGGATGACGAGGACTCTGAGGAGTAGGAGGCGTGAGACGAACTGAGGAGGGAGCTGTTCTTCCTCTTCTTCCCCGAGCTGGGGCTAGTGATGCTGCTGCTGCTGTTTGCCCCACTGCTGCCCCCGCTGGTGGAGTTGGATATGGCGGCCGTGGAGGAGGACTCCCTGGGTCTGAACGAGGACTTGCTGCTGGATCGGGACTTGAGTGCCCGGCCCGAGGCCAGGGAGGGGACAGAGGAGGAGGAGTGGGCTGAAGGCATCTGCGGCGACGAAGACACTTGTCTGGCCTGCGCTGCGCCGTAGGCTGGGTGGTCTGTCGTGCCCTGGGGGGAGGCGCGGGCGTTTAAGGTGGTCCCGTATGAGAGCCCAGACTTGCCGTCGTAGGACTGGGTGTAGGGGGGTGGAAGGGGAGCGGCGGGGGGGCCCAGGAAGCCTGAGGAGGGGGTGCTTCCGAGGGACGAGGAGGAGGAGGACAGGGAGTTTGTGCTTGTCCTGTGGGGCGGCGCAGAGGAGGAGGAAGAGGAGTTCTCCAAGGCCAAAGGGATTTTCCTACAAATGGGGGTTTACAAACATAGACATCAGACACATTAACTAAGACAGCAGTAGCCAAACCTTAACAGAATTGTTCTGGGTTAATGAGCACGCAGACTTACTTCCACATCTGAGCGTTGACATGCTTGTCCATCATAGCAGTGAGCGCACATCGCATTCGGTCCCAGCGCCGGTCAAACGAGTAGCAGCTTCTCCCAAACAGTCGACTTCCAAAGGTGCAGTACTGAGCAGAAAGACAGTGAAGGAAAAGAGAGAGTGAGATGACTTTCCATAGCCTGACGGTTTGTGAGTTAGAAGTAATGTTGCCAATTGCAGGCTAGTAGCATACATCCATAGAAATTCCCCATACACATAGAAAATGCCAGTTCATTTTCTTTAGGACCACCCTAAAAAAATAAAAATAATCAGACCCGGGTTGTCAACGAACAGTGATGTGTGAACAGTGTGAACTTACAGCTGCTGGCCGAGGGTGATAACCTGAATAGTGACAGTCCAGTTTGTCCGTGCCCTCCTCCCGCTCCTCGATCTCCCCCTCGTCGCTGGAGGGCCGGGAAATCCCGTCGGGAGCGAGCATGGAGTGTTGGGGCGACTCGGGGACCAGCAAGGGGTCTCCCGGGGTACCCCCACCTCCGTGAGAGATACTGCTGTTTAGACTGAGAGGAGAGGATGTACAGTTAGGAACACATAACACTGGTATTCAGTAAGAAAAGACAAACTGGCGCACCATTTACTGGCCCATTAATGATGACCAGAGTGAAACACTGAGTCCATGAATGGCCCTATTAGACACAGTGGTCAGCTTTTTGCAGTATGACAGGGAACAGGGAAATCAAACGTGTGTATGTGTCTCAGTGTCCACAAGTCTCAGTCATGCACTACTTTGTTATACAATGTTGAAAAACTAAAGAGCGGCTTTTTTTTTTTAGACTTGGCTTACCGTGGAAGACCAGGATTGTGAGGTTTGGGCTTGCCCAGCGCCAACGGCTTGGTGGATGCGTCAGTGGCACCATTGCCCACCTGGTGAGGGTCGTGGGGGCCGAGCCTGGAGGGGGAGGGGTGGGGGTCCCTGAGAGGGGGGGTCTGCTGGGGATGAGGGTGGGGGTGCTGCAGCTCCCGTTCCCTGGTTTTGCTCTTGTGCTCAGCCAGCAGTGTGTCGAAACGCTTCCTCCGGCCCAGCACCGCCCTCCGCTGGCTTAAGGAATGTGTCTGAGGTAGGGCAGAGAGGAAGGGTCAATGGTCATGGTGTAAAACTGTCCTCTTTTGTCAACAACATACTGTAAAACATAGCATGAAGGTCTATGGAGAGGAGGAGGCTGGGTACCTTGCATGTTAGAGATCTTGTGCATGGTTTCCGAGCTGTCATGTCCAGAACTCCACAGTGGATATCTGGGTTGAACTCACGTTCTGTGAAGACAATAGCACTCAGTTAGAGGCAAATTTACATCAAGTCAGCACTCAATAAATATGATACATTCATAACTGAGGTTATAAATAGGTGAAAATAACTGTCACACTGAGTTGGACCTACTCACCTGACAGTCTCTTGTAGAGGTGGCGTCTGCTACTGGCGCTGTTGTTGTTGTCCTGCTGCTTCTTGTCCAGGGCGGAGAGGGAGAGGTGGCCCTTGCCGTTGGGAATCTGGCCCGGGGCCAGCAGGGGAGCCTTTGGTATGGAGGTGCAGTTAAGGCCTGCCTTCAGGGGCGAGGAGGAGGACGAGGAGCTCACAGTGGTGCTGGAGGAGGAGGAGGGAGGAGCCTGTATCAGCTTGGCCGACGCATCCACCTTGAGATGCATCTTCTCCACTTTGACCGCAGGGGTCAGGCTAGGGGAGAGAGATGATGGGGGGGGGGGGGGAGGGAGTGATGGAGAGAGTGAGAGAAAGGGGAGGGAGGAGAGTTCATTCATGTATGGCAGATCAAAAACTCAGTAAACCCCATCTCATTTAAAAAGACAGGTTTAGACAGCACACATTTCCAAATGTATTCAAATCCCCAGGCAGAGACTATACACGTTCTGATCGTAGAGAGTTTGATAAAGGATCGCTTTTTTTTTTTTTTATTACGCTCAAACTCTTTAAGGCTATAAGAGAAGGCTTCATTTAGATGGAGGGCTGCGTGGGGAGACTTTAGACAGAAGCTTACTTCTGAGGAGAAGCTGGAGCAGGAGGGGGAGATGACTTAAGATGAGAAGAGAGGATCTAACTCAAAGGTATCGCCGAGATTTTCATCGGCGGAAATGCAATTGCAATGCGGAGTGCCATGTTTGGGGTTTTCCACCACAGCTTCGGGTAATGACGTGTATAAAGTTCAATCGTAAGGATACTAAGCAGCCTTTTGGATATTTCTCTGATGAAAATTCTCAGATGATGGAGAGTACGTGGATACTTAAAAAAAAACTGGGATAAGTGACACCGAAACAGGTAAGCCTTGAATTAAGTCGGTGCTAACTCAAAGGATGATCAAAAACGAGGGTGTGGAGTGTTGTGAAGCAAACGAGGGGCTATCGGAATGTTTCACACGTCAACACGTTACAGCAATGCCTTGCATGGGTCAGAATTTCTTATCGTGGTTGGACATAGTCCGGCATGGTTTGTGGGCTGGCACACTTACATCTTGTCTGGCAGCACCCTGAAGGGAGGGAAGTGAGGTCTCCGCTGGATGCCTGGCAGCTTCTCTTTGGCTGGTTTAAGGGGTTTAGAGTTGGAGGAAGCGCTGCTGGTACCACTGGAGGATGAGCGGCCCAGGACCCCCCCGCCCCCCGTCCCTGTCCCCGACCCGCTCCCCCTGTTCCGGGACAGAGCGGACAGGGACAAGGCAGAGGAAGGGGCCGAGGTGGAGGGGGGCTTGCTGGCGGAGCTGTGTCTTCTCTCTGGGGAGAGGGGAGAAATCAGGTTAGGGACACACTAGTGTACTGCGGTTTACATAGAAACATTATAGACATGTTAATCCCCAACACTTTTAAGGCATCAACACAAATACATGAGTCAGAATACAGAATTCTCAGGGTGAGGAGGGGTACTTTTTAAAAAAAAAAAAAAAATGCTGCTTCAACAGCATATTGCAGTTTAAAGCATTTGTGATTCATGGCATGCCAACTCATCCTGAAATAGTACCACAGGTCAATAGCTTCATTTCCTGTCAGAGACATCAGAATAGAACAGTTACTGTGAGAACTGATAAAAGACAATCACGACACCGGGGATTGGTAGGATAATACTGCCAAAAGGAAAGACAAAAATAGAGTAATCGTCTGCTGAGTAAGACAAATGGCTCAGTTCAACCAAACCTGCAGTACCTACACTGCATATAATAAAGCATTTTCTCCAATTATCAAATACAATCCTAGGATGGTGTTGCTTTGGCTTAATACAGGTCTTCCCTTTGCTATTGCAGGTCCTGCCCTAAAATGTCTGCTTTCATCTCAGCTAGCGAGCAGCAGCCCAGATGACACAGGTGGAAGCAAAGGTGTATTCAATGTGAGATGGAACCTCACTCACGGTATGATTTGGAAAGTCAGCACACTGACTGGCCCCAGTACAGTGGGAATGAGGCACAATGCAACCCATAACACACTTCCTGTAGCACAAACCAATGCCCGCCTCGCATACCTTTAAGTGAAAGTTAAATATCGAGTTTAAGAGTTAGAGAGAGTAAGAGAGAGAAATAGAGACACAGCCAAAGAGGAGATAGCATGTGAGAAAGACAGAGGGACAGAGAGACAGTACATAAAATAATGTGGGCTATAAGACACCGATAGTCATTGTCGTATTCCTCAGAGTTCACTGCTAATTCCTATCTGGCCTTCAACTCTGGCCAGAGCAACTATCCAAGGCTGTTTTCACACAATCTAACGATCTTAAGCAGTCGACAACAAAAACACTCTTCGATCAACAGGGCAGCAGGTTTAAGCGCATGGCTGTGTAAAAGAGTGTGTGTGAGAGAGACAGAGAGTGGCAGGCACAGCAGTGAGATAGTTCAGGAAGGAGAGAGAGAGAGAGAGAGAAAGCATTGATGAAAACAGTCTGGCTGTTTTTGTATCTGTGTCGGTGGTAGTGTGGCGAGGTTCAAGCCCAGCTCCACTAACCTTCTGCTAGCTCCATGCAGGCAGGGTAGGTCTGGGCAGCAGGCCAAGGCTGAGTCTCAGTGGGCGAGCGGCAGCACAGAGCAAGGCAGGGCAGGGCCCGACAAACACACAGCTGCCACTCCCCCCACCCCCCCCCGCTCAGCTAACACAGCAACACCCCTAGGCCTCTACTCTTCCTCTGCCTCCTCACTCAAGAGTAAAACCAGCCCAGCTTCCCTTCCCTGACAGAGTAATTCCAAGAAAAAAAGCTTACACACACACACACACACGCACACGCACACGCACACACACACATGCACCTCCCCCTCTACTACCTACCCCCCTCACACTCCTTCCCTCCAGAGTAGGGGGACACTCATAAGTAAGGAGCACAGCGAGTAGGCTTCTGCCCTCCCCTCCCCTCCCCTCCCCTCCCCTCTTGGCCCACTTGGAATATGCACACAGCCCAGCCCGGGCATCGCATTGCTGCATGCCCTGCACGCAAGCGCACCACGCCAGGCAACCCCAGTGTGACGCTCCCACAACGTCTGCCAAACGCTGAGAGAGAGCCAGCCACAGAGGTCCTGGCAGACGGATAAAAGAAAGAAAGAAAAAAAAACAAAAAAAAACAAGAGAGCGAGGAGAGGAGAATTTTTCTTCTATTTCACACTGTCAAATAAACAGTTGGCTCTGCAGTAAGGGGAATCCCTGGCTACTGGAGAGAGACACCAGGGAGAGAAACACTGTAGGCTAGGCTACACACTGTGTTCACGTATAGCAGAGGCCTTTATCAAAACCAACAGACTGCAGGCAACACTACCAAAGTATCAACATTATCTTACGCCTAGACAACACCATCGACAATCGTTCATGATCAACATGAAGGCCCCAGAGAGATTCCTTCTTAAGATCAGATATTTGAGTCTTGTGCTGATTATATCCTACGGTGTGTTATATGGGTGTGTTGACACGGCCCTGTCTGTTACAGTGTGCGCAGGCCTGCTCTCCTCACAGCGTCGCCTCAACAGCTCTGCTTCTCCTCCTCCTCCTCCACACATTCCCCCCCCCCCCCCCCCCCCCACACACACACTGATCTCAGAACTGTCATCTCTCTCTCCGCCGCGCGCAAGCAGGACAGGTTCTTCTCTTTCTTTGTTCACCCGGATTCGTACATTCATAAATAAAACAGCGGCAGCAGTGAGCTCCCAGCTCAAACTCCAGTCTGTCACTCCTGCTGAGAGCGCTGTGCCTAGCTCCTATGCAGCACCACACCCAGGGGTTCAGCTGGGAAAAAACCTAGAGCTAAGAGACATACGGATGGGCTTCAAGCAACACAGGATGATGGGGTGAGACCGTCCGGAGGGTGTCGAGATCCGTGGACCCCGCTTTGCAGTGTCTCCCCAGCGCGCCATCAGACGGAGAAGAATCACAGCGGCAGCTAGAGAGCCCATGCTGTGCCTGTACTCACTCTTATGATAGTTCCACCACCCACACAACTAACCCGCTTAACACACAGCATCATTCTGGCCTTACAGTAGGCCTGCAACATCAAACCTTTAAAGAAGCGTAGGCCTACGACCTTTAAAAAGAAGTGCAACAATGGCATTCAATTAATATCACAAAGAAATCACCATGGATGCAGCTAAAAAGGCAACTTAGCTGCTCACACAGAGTTGAAATGGAAAGTAAAGCCGAACACCCAACAGTTAAACAAGCTTTTAGAGCTAGCTTGGCTATATGGCTATGAATATGCACACAGTCTACATCCAGGGCTGAAAAAAGGGGGTCCTCTTCCTTGGTGCATTTCAGAGAATGAAGTAATTCACCCAGAGACAGGGCCTCTGATGTCTCACCCGCAGTACTCTACCACTGCTTATCAATCACGCGAGAAGCACTCAATTGAGCCCACTATTCATAAACTGTACCCTGATAGACTACAGAATGAACAGGCTTACTATGGAACTTCACAATGACTCGCTCTACAAGTGGCCTAAACTAGACAACCATTACTCGTATGAGGCAGACGGATGCCTCACACACGTGTTGTGGGATGACACAGCAGTTGCTAAGTGGCACTGCTTCTTAAACTACTTCCTGTTGACATGAAGCTCTCGCCGTTGGCATCCTCCACTCCTGTCTCATCCTGTGAGCTCTCCATTGGTGGCTTTACAAACAGCATATCAACGCAGTACTGTCCAGTGTAATAGGAAATTGCATAACTTCATTCTTTGTATCAAATAGTCATTAAAATGCTATTAAAGTAATACTGAGTAGATATAACAGATACATCCTCTCCAAATTGGAACCTAAAAGAAGACTTTAGCCGGAGGTCACAAGGCGCAGGGACCGTAACTGACTTGACTGTTACCTCTCTGAATGACACCGTACTTAAACTGAAACTACATATTCTACATTAGCTCTTTTGCTTTTTCGTACCTATGACTGAAATTCTATTACACCTTGAAACCTCCTCTGTGTCCTCAGAGTAGCAAGCAATGTCCCCAGTAATAGTCCCCAGTGTTAGTGTCTCCCTCTTGTGGCCAATCCAGATAAGTGTCCAACTAGTAACATTCCCATAGTGGGAGAGCTTATTCATCCAATCCTGGCATAGAAGCCCTAGGTAGAAGAGAGAATGAAGATGAAGGTCTAAAAACTAGAAGCAGTATAAGGCAGACTCAGATAATTCTAATTCAGTTAAATGAAAAAATATAATTCCATGCATTTTGCAGACTAATTTGTTCACAACACTCGAGGGACCATTACTTAAACCCCCTCAAATAGAGCCTAAGGCACTAGAGCTCCTGCTTACTTTGCCAAAGTAAGGGCTGACTTCTCTAAATGTCCATTTAATGTATTACAAAAACACATAAAAACAGTATCTTATATTCATAACACACTGATCAGCCAGCCAGTTTAGACAAAGGCTACTGTACTTCATTCACAGCAATATTAGTGTGAAACAGCTCAGGGACAGGGAATTACAGAGAGTACTTTGCTTATTTAGTAATATGTGTATCAATAATACATGGGCCTGCAAGGGCACAAACTCAAATTCCCCTAAACAGTCTCAACATTAGCCTACACCACAGCTAAGATTAATAACATGTTCAAATCGATGCTAACACGCCAGCATGGAGGAAACTAGGCAGCGAGAGTTGACACAGCACCTAACTTCCTGCCCTATTGCTGCACTCGCCCTCACTGTCTGTCTGAGGAAACGCTCTTTAATTGCTATGAAGCACAGGGGTGTGTGTGTGTGTGTGTGTGTGTGTGTGTGTGTGAGGGTTCACCCAACTGGTTTTAACAAGATCCACAGAAAAGCAATCCCTTGATTCTAAGATCCATAATTGATCAATTCTCCTCAGTGAGCTGGTCAAAGAAGCCAGTTTAACCCCCCCCTCTTCTGATGTCCCTGGGATAGCTAAAACATGTTAAAACAATAGCCTACATTATGCAGTGTTCACACTGAGAGGCGTGAATTCGGAGGAGGAAATATATATACTCAAATATTAACAGGAGAATTGTAAACAGCAGCGGGGAAAAAAAGCGGGGAAATTCAAAGACTGGAGCACTCCTTCCTTATGTTACGCTAGAGGAGAGAAAGGCCCCCCCCTACCCACCAAGTGTGTTAATGTGTGAATGGATGCACACAGTGACACACACATGCACGCACGCACACCCACCCACCCCTCTGACAGAGATGAGTGCTGAGCAGGTTTCCCCTGAGCAGAAATCTTGGCTCTGTCGTTCCTTCCCCTTTAGGAGAGCTATACGACCGTCCCTACCCCAGCCTTCCCCCTAGGCTGGGCTATAAAACAAAAAACAATTAGACATGACCCTGGATCAGCTCTTGGGGACAGTGTTTGCATGAGTAATGGCAGCAGCAGCAGCAGTGTGTGTGTGTGTGTGTGTGTGTGTGTGTGTGTGTGTGTGTGTGTGAGAAAGAAAGAGACTTACCGTAGTGTGCTTGGAAGGCCTGGGGCTTCACCACCTGACTGCAGTGGCTGCACATGACCAGGTAGAAGTCGTCCTGCGCGGGACATTGGCCAAATATGGGCATGTCTGTCATTCCACAAGGAGGAGAAAGAACAATACAAATAAGATAAATCAGATAGGGTTAGGGTAAACACAATCACTGTGCGCGCACACACACACACACACACACACACACACACACACACACACACACACACACTGAGAGAGCGAGTACTCCCAGGTATTAGCCCAGTTTCAGAGTAGAGGACACAACCCAGTGATAACGACAAGGAGAGGATACAGCCAGCATTCCAAAGGTTACCTGCTGCAGAAAGATACAGAACGAGAGAGAGCGCGCGCGAGAGAGAGAGAGAGAGAGAGAGAGAGAGAGAGAGAGAGAGAGAAAGAGGTGGAGCTGGAGAACTACAGCCGGTGGCAGAGACTGTGAATGATCTGTGACTTGAAATAAACAAGAGCTACTGTGGTGGAGAGACAGTGTCCCTTTGGCTTTCATGTTCAGCTGTAAACTATATTTGGGAATGTGGGGAAGAAATAGGGGCCTTTACCTGTAAATATCTATGTTTAACTACACTATACTACAATTAATAAACAGAAAAAAAAAACATTCAAGCAAAACATACTTTTACTGGAGTAAAAAGCCATCCAAATCACACAACACATTACATGTCTGAAAATACTACATATTTGCTAGATCTCAAACAAACAGGTTTATCATAAAGGTGAAGATGTAGGCTAGGCCTTGCTGGGGGAAATGTAAAACTATCAAATTCATCCCTTCCTGTGTTAAACAAAGTCAACATTCCCCAGCGTTGACAGTCGCTTTACTTAGTCAGCACTAAACACTAAACAGGCACAAGTGCTTGTATTCATTAAAGCTCGACACTACTCTCAAAACAACTCCCTTTATCTTCCTGAGCCTCATCACGGTGGAAATCATGGGGGGGGGGGGGGCTCCCTGAGACGGAGATGTCATCAAAATGTACCCTCACACAGAGAACGCCAAAGAGCTAATTAAGGGGGCTAATTAAGAGATCACCCAGGGCGACGTGTGGAGGAGTTGAGGCCCTCAAGCACGAGCCACTGAGGACCCTTTAAAACGTCACGGACCCTGCTGGAGAGGAAGCCCATTAGAGTCCACACAAAGCTTTTACCTGTGTTCTCAGGGAGGTCAATCTAAGGTAGCTCTGTATGGGAGAATTAAGGATAAAACCCCTACTAAACCAAGGGTTAGTGTCTGGGGCGACTTTGCTTAATGACTTAGCTTTGAGTAACTCATTTTCATGCCTTTTGGGTCAGACGTGTGAAAATGTCTGAAAGGATAGATCCAAGCTCATCGGCCATAACTTTTGTGAGACATTATTCAGAAGGAAATCATTCTATCTGAAGGGATAAAAATGGTGATGATCCAAGATGCTTTTAAAATACAACTGTATCCTGTAAAGGACAGGTACTGTCACACAGAAAAACAAGATCTGTCGCTGACATGGGTGCAAATGGTGACTAAGCGCCACTACGTTCCTTACAAAAACATTCAGGGGTCACTGCCAACAGCTCACGCTGGCTACAGGTCTCTTGGTTAACTGCACACCAGCTGAATAACCAGTCTACTCTGCATTCAAGTCACTAGCACCACACTGCTGAAACGTCTGGGTTGTACTAGTCTCCCTCACTCCATTCTTTTGTATTACAAGGAAATTAAAAGGAGAGGGAAAGAGAAAGTCAGCAAGAGAGAGAGAGAGAGAGAGAGAGAGAGAGAGAGAGCGAGAGAGAGCCCAGTTAATTTTCCTGTCCTCATCCATGGCAGTGATGAATGATCTAGGTAGGGTAACAGCAGCTACTGGTGCCTCACTGTACAGAGGCTGGTTGGTTGGTTGGCTGAGCACACATGCACGCACGCATGCACGCACTCACTCTGACCTGCTGAACCAACATACTACATTTCCCAGCTCCCCCTTTTCCATCTGCTGTCAGTCAAAAATAAGAGATATGGCGTATAGCACTTAGTGTGAGAGATCACAATCGTGACGAGTGAATCTTTTAGACACGTTCACACAATGAGTCGTGCAAGTGTGTCATGTCTTACATGCAAGTGATAGTATGTGTGTGTGTGTGTGTGTGTGTGTAGGAATGGCTGTTCAACCAGGGAAGATATGTGGTGAGTCATGGCAGAAGTGTAGTCATCCACAGGGTACGCCGTAATATACCCGCTCCACACTCCAGAACGGCTGGGCCTGAATGCCAATGTACTATTATGGTCTATTATGGTACTATTGTGGTCCTCTGTTGGTAGAGCATGGCACTAACAACGCTTAGGTTGTGGGTTTGATTCCTGCTGGGACCATATATACTGAAAAGTGTCTGCACTCACTGCAATGTAAGTTGCTTTGGTTAAAAGCGTCAGCTAAATGGTATATATTATTATAATTATTATTACTATTCCTACTGTTTGAGAACAAGATCAGACTGCAGACCTGAGAAGCATTTAGGGGTCTGTGGAATCAACAAGATGCTAAACGGAGGAAGGAAGCTTGGAAAGGGAGATGTGAGGAGCCAGGAGGGCTGGCTAGCATCACAATAGCTTTGGAGTGGCAACCTCTCCTAGTCTAATTTCCTTCACTTCCTGCACTAATGTGGACAGGTCCTTCAAAGATCCCCCAATAGCCTCTTGAGATCTGATGTTGGAAACATCGCACAGGACATCAGGCCATTCACCATCTCTGAGGTAGCCAGTGTTTTCCTGTGTTTCACTGACTGAGGTGGTACAGTATATTGTACGTGGACCGTAGTCAGGTTAACAGACAGATTGTAGAAACCCCTTCCGGAACCCTCTATATAGCCTAATAAATGGAACACAGGACTCTCAGCACTTGGGACACCTCACTGTGAGGCATAGCCACATTTCACTAGTGCAGACCCAACCTTCTGCCTTCTGTGGATATGTGTGTGCGTGTGTGTGCGTGTGTGTGCGCGTCTGTGTGTGTGTGTGTGTGTGTGTGTGTGTGTGTGTGTGTGCGTATGTTGGAGGGTGGGGGGGGGGGGGGATCTGTACGGGCATACGTCAGTAGATCAAATCAGCCAAATATACCGTAGGCAAAGACAGTCACCACAATAACTTTCCTCCTGAAAACAGTATGTCAACATCAAGCCTCTAGGCCCCCGTCTGTCTAAACTGCACAGGACAACTTGAGATGAAAAGGAAGTGCACTATGGACTATCAGAAATCCAGAGGTACTGTACAGTACGTTGCTGAACAACAACACTCTACAACGCCTTCCAAGTGTGTACACACCGGACAGGTCCTGCTCCTGTGGCTTCTGTGGAACCTCTAGGATACAAGTGATTTGCTCTAAACTGTGCAATGTGGCTGCACAGTGCACACAAGCCCCATTGTTTGGCAATGCAAATGCACTGTTAGAGAAGTGCCCAGACATGTAGACTACAGCTACAGTATGTAACCCCTTCCTTTTCAGCATGGATTCTTTTTTTTTTAGAATAATCGGACTGGAATAGCTAGAGAAAGGGGCACACGCTGATGACATCATAAAGTAGAGGCCTCAGTCACATGACCAGAGTGAACTGTGATTTCTTCCCTGGCACTCTGGAACCATGTGGGAAATGTTTGTGCCTACACCTGAAGCAGTGAATAGGAGCGATACGTTTGTCAGCATGAGGGAAGAAATGAGAGCCGTGTTTGCTCTAGACACTGCCTTTCTATCTCAAACTTTCAGAACCTTGCGGCCGATTGAATGTGGATCTGAAGTTGAATGTGGATCTGAACAAATGAATGAGACCAAAAAAAACAATGACCATGAAATGTGTCTTATTTAAATAAATGACATGCTTTTTATGTAGAGCATTTGTGGATTCTGATTATTGTGCCTTGATAGTGTGCTAGATCTGAAACGTCTATATTTCACCGCGACATTATTAGTCTCCCCTTTAAGGATTTTAACTCCAATTCTTCTTTAAATCAAAGACTATGTTTCTACCTCTTCACATGTTTCAACTTAAGAGAACCACTCACCATAGTATCATTGCTGCTGACTCTAAAATATATTTCAGTGGATTGGACTTTGGATGTCAGTGTCTTAAAATGGTATAAAGCCTAACACACGTTATGAATTGGTTATAAACATTTTAGACCAATGTCTGCAAATGTTATTATAATTGATAATTCAAACAACCAATGTGAACATGTATGGAGTTAATATGCAGAAATAGATGTCAGACAGTTTCCATTATTAATAACCGTTATAACAGCCATATACCTCTTGATTTAACTTTGAAACTACTGCAACCATGGACAATGCAGAACACACCAGGCCGTAATCAGATAGGGCCATCAAAGATATAAATGTATTGTATGGATTTGTGTAGCATGTAGAATTACACAAGCTCTATACACTGCATTTCTATCTGCCACATTGTAAGATTGCACCCTATTGAATGAGCCCCAGTTGTTACCTGTGCACCTACTCAGGGACATGGGAGTTCCTTCTCCACTCTAGTCAACTAATGACCATAGACTTCAGAATTACGTCAATTGATTGCTCAGGCATGAGGTGTCATCGTTCAGTCTAATGCACTTGCTTAATAACAGGAAGATTTCAGTCGGTGCATGTAAAGTCAGTGTGTGCAAACCACTAGTACCAAAACACACCTTGGCTTTGGCCAGAAAAAGAAACAAACACTCACCTTCTCTGCACAGCCGCATGGCTTCTCGATTTTTGCCAAACTCTTTCAAACTTTCCTCCAATTCAGCACCTAAAGGAGGCGATCGGATAAACACAGAGATAAATAGTTGCACTTGCTTGCTTGTGCTGTTGCTACCAGTAGCGTTTCTTCCTATTCACAAAACTGCACGCTATCGGCAAAAAAAGCTCGGGATCATCGCTTATGTCTCGCCTCTACATAGACATCCGGGACGCGCGGGCACTCACCGTCGTTGCCGTGGAGTTTGGCAGCATCAACCCAGTTGCTCCAAGGCTGTCCGAACATTATTTCTGGACTAGGCAGGGATCTGCGCTCCGCAACAGTCGCCATTGCTGTGGAGCCTTCTCCCCGCTGGATCTGCTGCTGTTGCTGCTTTAGCTGCCTGGCCGCTCTGCGCTGCTCCCCCCTGACGTCATCATCGGCCCTTTCCGACATTCTTTCCGCTACAATGTAACAAAACAGCAGTCAGCGTTAAGGTGGTGTACTCAGGATTCCTTCATTGATTGACACTGGCAAACGCATGTTTCAATGTCCGAATGTCCTCTGATCGTGAGTGGCGAGGCAAGAGGGAGTGTCACTCTCTTGAAAACGCTCTTCTTGTTTTGACAGGAGGGCATGATGCATGCGATGGCACTTCCCATACATTCAGGGCAATCGCAGATGTCAGAGATAAAACTTTAAGGAGGAACAACTTAACCCACAGTGCAATAGATGTGAGAAATCCGGGTCACTTGTCAGGTTACCCAATGCTGCCACATCTACATTAGCGATGCCGGTATCAAAACCTCAAAATTAGATTATTCTTAACTGAAATAATGTGATATTAATGGATTAGGATTACATTGAAGATGACTATTTTAAATCGAAATATGCCCATTCTAATGTATTCATTAAGGATGTAAAAACAAAGGTGTTAGATATGAACATAAAATAATCACGAACATAAAACTCGCTTCCTAACTTTCGAATGCCTACACACTCTCAATAATGCACATTTATGGCACTGAACAGTAGGTCCTCAAACGCAAAAGTGTAAATGACCACAAAAAAAAAATACTGGAGCTTTTTTTCCACCAGTGGGAGGAGATACACACTGATGTCCTAATTCTTTAAGCGTGACTGCTTTCTAGTATCTCGATTCATATTTCTCACAGCCTTTTTTACGTCACTGCGCGTGGTGCATGGATGACATTCAATGCATAATCTAGAATGGAGAACACTCACAAAACATGTAGAAGAAAAAGATGTAGGTATACACCTTCATGGAAGTATGCCCATTCAAACGTTCCGCTAGTCATCCCGGAACCCAGAATATTTGATTTAGTGAGACTACTATAGCACTGGCTGCACCCAGATTTACTGTAACATCACTGTAGGTCTGTATCACTACATGGATAATATGCCAGGTTTCTTTACTATCGGTAAAACTAAACTCCATATTGATTAAAACCGATCATATTAAACTCCATAAACTATCATATTGATGTCATGGATGTTTACAGTTCTCCAGGCCCATCCCCCAGCTGTTTACCAAAAAAAGGTTGTTTGAATCCCAGATTGCCCCTTTAAATGTGCACACCATATGTTCATTTGAACTTCAGTCTGTAAGACTTCACATACTGTACAGCTTTATCTACACGTTGTTAGCTTGGGTCCTGCATTATGATCATCTTAAAAATATATATAATAATAGTTTATAGTTAATGCCTTTGCAAAATAATAAATGAATTATAGACATGACAGGCATATCATATTGCACTCATGAACAGCTATGTTCTATGCTCTTGTTATATCATTTTTATGTGATAGTTATGAATGTCGTATGAATGTTTAATGAGATTTTGTAATGAAAGGGCCTTTGAAAACCTGCAGCTGTCCTAAAGGGGGAATCTAATTCTGTGTTGCCATACTCTGCACAGTGAACTTCAACTGTAGAAACAGGAGTTAGTTAGAGTATGAATCAAAACATAGAGCAATGTGTTCACTGAACCCATACCTTGTCAAACGTGAAAAAGGGAACTCAATCTTAACTCAATCAGTCGATCCTCATCAGTTTGGGTGTTCACTGGCCGCCACACAAGCTGGAACAGGAATCTAGGTGAGAGAGAGAGAGATGGGGGGGGGGGGGGGTCAAACTGGGATCAGGTTCATTGTTGTTCTTGTCTTGATGCTGTAATCACTGTTTAGGGATTTTGGGGTTGTCTGTCTGGGAGAAAACCCCACCTCCCATGATGCACCTGGAGGATCTGGCTGCACAGGATCTCTGCTCGGCACCTTTCATTCTGGCTGCTAGCACATGAGCTACTTATGGAGCTCCTTGCCGCTGCATGGTAATCCAATCCAATAAGCACTATCCCTGGTTAACCACTCCAGAGCCCTGCAGTTTGCAGCCCAATAATCCCTTTCAAAGATTAAGAAAAATAAAAACTTTGTTTACCCCTTTGGGGGTGCGGGGGGGGGGGGGGCTTTTGCTTGAGCCGCTGGACAGATCTGAAATCCAGCACATGCTTTTTGTACACTAACTCACATCCAAAAATAATGTTCAAATTCACTGTGGACCAGACCCCAGAGTTTAGGCTACTTGTTTACAAAACCACTGTTCTCTGTGGGGTGTTGACTTTGCATATTTTTTTTGTAAATATGTGTAATCGAATCTTGTGAATTCAAAAGGTGCAATAAAGGCATTAGGCCTATTATAAACAGAAAGAGATTGCCTAAATGACTTCCATTATCAGAACACAGCCGTGTTGTTTCCTACAGTAACAAGAATGTGGAGGAATTTCCTCCATAGGTGTTGGTATGAGGGGATCCAATCGGCAACAGCCAGTTAGGGTTCCATACTCCCATCGCATCTCTAAAACTCTTCTGCTAGTCTGTCACATTTCAATTTATTTCCAGAAAACACTTTCTGGAATTAAACATCATTTGAGGCAAGTAACCTATCCTATTCACTCACTCATATTCCTAACCAAAAGATACACCACCAAGCACTGATGCATCAAGACAGCCTTCATCACAATTGGCATCCACACTGTGTGTGGTGGACTTCATTCTTGCTGAGCATCGTTTTGGCTACCCACTAGGCCTAACTACTCAGGCCGGGGCCTAGCCTATTCGGTATGAATCACCAATCTTTGAAATGTTGTCAGATATAGGCGTAGCCTATGCAGACACATGCCAGCTTTACAAATAACTAGTTATTTGAAATAGGTGTACTAACATGGTATTCTGTATTGATAATTTTATTGAGTCTTGTTAGGAGAAGATTAATTGTTTTAATCCAAATCTTTATACACAGAGGATCATGTTTGAAAAACCCAGCATTAACTCTTCACACATATCACAGAAACAGAATCCTCTAATAATGCAGTAACATTTAGAAGAACAACATTTGTTAATTGCATCCTTCTTAGATGCATGTACCACAGTAGAGAACACATATTCCATTTCTTTGAGTTTGACTTGTTTGTCTTGACTATTGTGTTAAAAAAAGAGAAAGAAATCAATCACAATTTGGTTGTGGAAATGATTGTTAACTTAAAGGAGATACAAAAAAAAGTATATTTCTCATCAGTTTAATTTTATTTCAGTCCCAAAATATTTTTTGCATAAAAGCCTCATACTATATGACTCTCTTAAATGAACATGTGTTTTTTGTCAATTATTCTTGAGTAAACTTTACTTAAGTACTCCTTTAACATGAAATGCAAAGCATCATTGTGGCACTTTCATTTTTTGAGTGGTCATTGACTACAGCTACATTTTCTCAGTGTGCAAAAATAAGGCAATGGCCACATTTTTCATCATGATAGATTAGGCTACACTCCTTAGTGAAAGCCTCATAGTAGCATTGTGAGTTTAAGTTACCCGAATTGTAATTTAGTCCCGTTGAATAGTAGCTCTTTCATGGTCATACAGAAAAAAAATAAAGGTCGGGCGTGACACCCTTGTCATCTGTAGCTGATGGCTCTTCATTACTGTTATCTTTGTTGACACTGCACTGAATAGAGACGTCACAACAAGTTCATTAATCACAGGTGAGGTGTAGCCTACTTTAATTCAAAGTGATCTAAAAGTTAGGTAGCCAATTTGAATTTAAAGAGCACAACAGAAAGAGTTCATGTAGGTATATTATTTATCTTTCCTGTCGCTAAATCAATTTAGCTGACTTTGACACCTACTGTAGTGTAGATGGGCAACTTGACAGCTAAATATTTGATTCCCATTGCATCACATCCAACAAATCAAGTGAACAATTGAAAACACAATGCAAGCAATCCATACATCTGACAAGCTTTCTTTGATACGATGAAATTATATGTTGTCATAAGTGCACACTAAATACAGTCCTCTGAACAAAATGTAGGCTAAATTTGCTGTCATTCGAGGAGTGGCTAACATTAGCTCGCTAGCCAAGTAAGCTAGCTGACCAGCCATGTCTTGCAATGAAGCTGGCAAGCCTATCACAGCAGAAGTCATTAACAGCCGATATAGAAATTTAAGAACTTTGCATTTACCAATGTCCTGGACGTTAGAGATGCAAATGTGACTCCAGACAGATTAAAATCTGTTGAATGTGGCGGATTTCAAAGTATGGAGATCGTGAAAAAAGAACGAATGCAATGCTCACTGACTGTGGAGGTCTTTACCAGGTGCTTCCATGTCTGTTTACCAGACTGCATTCTGGGACCCAGACGTCACTTTACCAGTACGCACGCACGCCAGCGGTTTCAAGGATCACATTGAAATAAGAAACGAGTGCCATTTTGTGTCTTCGAAGGGGGCAACTAGTGATAGTTTGAGTCGAAACTTGATCCACAATGGTAGATGAAGTGAGGCAGTTTCAAGGCATTCTCATACTGTCAAAATGAACAAGCTTGGGCCTTTTGACCAATCAGTGTTGTATTTTTCAGAGGCGGGGCACTTCCACAAGCATTGTTTATTTCCTCTAATACCAATAAAGTTTTATTCGAAGAACCATAAGTCGTGCTAAACAAATGGGGGCTGTAACCGATGGTAAGATTGTTGATTTCCCACCTTTACCTAAATAATTAATTTGTTTACTGTTTTTGTAGAACTCTGTTGAAATACGTCTGCGTATTTGTGATTTTTCCACTATATATCCTGCTGAACACTCCTGACTTCAATGTTGGCTAGCTAGCTAGCTAGCTACATTTCTAGCTAGCTTAACCAAGAGAGTGCTAAAGTCATAGAACTCTACTTGCTCCAGTAAGCTACTGACACTTCTAGCTAACTAGTTAGTTTATTTAATCATGACGGTACGTGATAATAAATTACAAAGAACTTAGAGTAGTTTAGTTTTGAACTAGTAATGTTGCCCAGCTATTGCTCATATTATATTCTAAATCTCGTGCATACAGATGAAGTTATTCGGAAACGTCTTCTCGTCGATGGAGACGGAGCTGGAGACGACCGACGGATCAATGTGCTCTTGAAGAGTTTCACGAAATGGTGCAACTCAACTGGGTCGCCTGAGGAAGGGTACATGCCATTGTCATCTCTTCCCAATGATGGTTAACCCTGGCTCTACCAGAGAACTAGTGTACATCAACATGGTTAGCTTGTATCTCAAACTGAAGTAATACAAAGTGAATTCTGTTCCTCTTTGCAGATTCACGCAGTACCAGCGGATGTTGGGCACATTGGCACAATGTGAATTCTCAATGGGAAAGACCTTGCTGGTTTATGACATGAATCTCCGGGAAATGGAAAACTATGAGAAAATATACACAGACATAGGTGAGCAATGCTAGGTTGCATGGCTCAGAGAAACACTCTTAACGGTCAATCACACAAGGCTCTTTGAGTTGCAATCATAACCAGTAATTAACATTACGGTTATATTTGCTTGTCTCTCTTCTTTGAAGAACAAAATATCACATCTGCACATGAGAAAATATCGGAATGCAAAAAGGAGATCCAGAGGGCAAAGAGAATACGAAAGAATCGCCAAGGTGAGGTGGACCTTGATCCCCAGCATTCATTGACACAGAGTGCACGCTTGCTTAACTATACCGTTTTGGAAGGGTATCTTCTGGTTTCCTTAAACTTTTCTTCTTTAATCTGTTCATTTTTCAGAGTATGATGCACTGGCAAAGGTTATCCAGCAACATCCAGATCGCCATGAAACACTGAAGTGAGTTTACTTGGCACATATCATGCTGACAATAACAACTGATATGTAACTTTCATATTTACAACTTCATTAAGTGAGTTGGCCACATGTAGGCCTACAATTTCCGTGCTTCAGTAGAATATGTTGAAGGACATGCTTTGATTTTCTTTTTGGAATGTGTCGACTACAGGCAGTTGGAGGCGCTTGACAAAGAACTCCAGCAGCTGTCCCATATCAAAGAGAATGTGGAAGATAAGGTGAGTGAAATGGTTTCCCTCTCACCTTTTGTGGTTGCAGGATATTTCATACTTAATCTTCATCCTTAATCTTACTCTGTTTTCCCTATCAGCTGGAGTTGAGGAAGAAACAATTCCATGTGCTTCTCAGTACCATCCAGGAACTACAGCAGACACTGGATAGTGAGTAAACCAGATCACTGTGGCAGTAGTGCCCTCCAATGGACAAGAGTGGGCATGCAGTGGTGGGAGTGTTTAGTCTTATGATAAGTGCACTGGGATATACATTTCATCAGGTTTAAGAGAGAATAGTTGGCTTAAGAGTGCATTCAGATCTGGATCCAGGCTAGGTTAGTGTGGCCATAACATGACATGTAAACCTAATAATGATGGAGACAGCATTGTAAGCTTTGTGACTGAATAATCAGCCTACAATTGTGATTCACCCTCATATTTAGTTTTTATAAACCAGTGTTTTGGTGTATACTGATGTAAAGGTTGGCCTCTTCTCACTTGTTCTGTGATAATTACCTGTTTGTGTGTGTTTTTATTTTCTCTCAGATGACGAGAAGTTGGAGAATGATGACACTCAGGAGAGCTCTATGGAGAATGGAGAATAAATGCATTTCAGCCGTCAATGTGATGAATGATGAGTCATGTACTCTCAGTATGTTTTAGGTAATACCTTTTATTTGAACATAATGAAGCCTCACATGAGTTTGTGTTTTTTTATGACCTGTATGTATTTTTGATGAATAAAGTTGTCAATTGTCCTTGCATTGTCTCTTCATCTTCAAATCAAATTGTAGTTCTCGTCTCTAAACCGCCTACATGAGTAATGAAGCCTCGTTGAGTTTAACATTTGTTTTCATATGACATGCATTTTTGATTGACACATCTTGAGGTAGTCCATTTCATGCATATGTAAACATAGGCCTAGTAAGGTAGGTATGAACTTTAATTGGCTTAACATTGGGCATTTATACATATTTATATAATTTATATGTATACACATACAATTCTGATTCTGATGTTTGTTAAAAACTCAAGAGACCTAACCAGTCAAACATGATGTTGAGTGAACACTAACCCCAAACAATAAAAACACTTTTTACAACATACTAACTCATCAGAAATACATTTGATTGCTTTTGAACTGTTGAGTTCCTCCACTAGCCACTGCCTTGCATACACTTATCAAGTCAATGTATAGGCCTATAACACATATACAGATGCAATACAAAGTGTTTTACAGAAAAAATCAATTAAAACAGAAAACTAAGGAGGATAATAAACATATTACAACCATGGAAAACAGTATATGCCAAATGAAGTGAGGGCTGTAGAGACTAATGCAAAAATCAAACTGGAACTAGCGAAATCAAACTGGCACTAGAATTCCACCAGATAACTGCGCGCCTGCATCAGGCGTTTGAGACGACTCTGCAGCGCGGCCCTCTTGCTGCCGATATCAAAGTCCTCCTTCAAGAGCTGCTCCATGTTGTCTTTGTCCTGCAGCATCTGTAGCATCTCCCTCTGCAGCTGAGAGGATGACTCCTGCAGGACCAGGTAGCGGATCACCATGGGGACCTGATCAGCCAGACGTTGACTGGCAATCTGATGAAGACCAAACGTAAACATGACATAAATGGCAGCAGAAGAGTGAATAGTACAGTGTATGTCTATAGCTTTACTGCATTAACATTGTTGCTGTATAAGAGTTACAGATACTGTAAGAATAGGAGATGGTGTCCCTTAGTGGGAAGTATAAGTGTATTTGTGTTGTGTTACAGTAAAGTATAAGCCTGTTTAGGAGTGTTTGGTTAATGAGCAGCAGCCTCTGTAAGATTAGGGTGCTGAGGACACTTACCTGGTAATAGGACTTGAGGTGCAGCATCATCTCCTGCAGGGAGGCGTGGTTGTCTGTGTCACAGTAGACAACGCTCCTTCTCTCTCTTAAAACCCTTACTTTCTCATCATCATCATCCTCCTCATCCTCCTCCCTCTTCCTCGCACTCAGACTGTGGCTGTAAGTGCTGTCCTGGGTGTACACTATCAGCTCCATCTTGAATTGGGTCCTCAGCATAGACTCTGCTGTAATCTCCTTCTCTTGTTTGATGACTTCAATCTTAGCCTGGAGGTCAATAAGTCACTCAGTTAACAATAAATGGTGGTACAGAATATTGTATCATAAAAACAGTTTATGGCCAACTGCAACAGTATTTTGATAATAAATGGTGTCAGCAACACTACATGGCATTATTATCTATCATTATTATCTTATTAAAACTATACCTTAGCTGTTTTCAGGAGGTTAGGTAATCCTGTGAGGTTGGTCTGAGCCAGCTGTATGAGCGCCTTCCTTACGGCATCTAGAGAAAACATCAAGACACAACATTTTGACTTTTGCCAAACAGCAAGAAAGTATGTTTAAATCAAAGAATCACTCGTCAATCTCTGTTTCCTGCCACAATGAGCCAATAACTGATTGTCAGTTACATTTACTAAGTCCCACCCCTCACTTTACGAAGACAAATGATAGGTGCATTTTTTGTACAAAAATCCAAAAGGGCATACTTAGCTCAAAAAGAAGTTTAAGCAGCAGTAATAGGCTCTCTTCTCATATTTCCCATGCCTGCATGATTGTGGACAGCACATACCTGATATCTCCTTAAGCTTCTTGACGGCTGGTTCTTCCAGCAGTTTGATCTGGTCCTTCACCATCACCTCAAAGGTCTTGTAGTTGATGAACCCTGGAAGCTCTCTTCCACGGTACATCTCCTCATAGTTAGCCACCTCTTTCTCAATCTTCTTGTTAACTGCAATAACAAATCTCGAAAACATTATTTTGATTTATACTCAATTGATCAAGTTCATGAGTAACTGTGTGAATGGAGGTTACCGAAGTTAAATAAAAGAGCAAAATGTACATGAAGCTCAAATAGTGATATCGTTATCGTCATAGTGAATGTATGTCAACATTTACTTGTTCTTTATCTTGTGTAAATATTTTAATTTAACATATTTGCATATTCACTCAAAGATTTGCACTCACAGTTTTCTCCAGAGCGGTCCAGATGGGCCTTCCATTTCCCAAACTCTTTCCTGAGTGTGGAGAAGATGTTTAACCTGTCTCCACTCCTCAGCTCCTCTCCAGTGGCCATGTTGATAGCATCCTGGGTGAACTCTGTCACTTTCTGAAACATGAAGGAGAAGAACCATCAGAGAGAGAGTGGTGAGGAGAAACAAACAATGGATAGAATTTCAAATTATTTATTTGAATTGCTGAGTTTGAATCGGTGTTGATTTTAAATCTGATTTAACAGCAGTGTTACAAACAAAGATAAAGCTTATATCAAGGATCAGGCCAAGGGCCTCACATCGATCAGGAAGTAAAGCCTCTCTGCTGGGTCAGAGGGGGGTCCAGTGCCGTATCTCTCCAGCTCAGCATGTGTGTCTGCCAGCTTCGCATCAATTTGTTCCTCCAGACGAGGAAGGGATTTCTAGAGAGCAAAACAGAAGATGTTCAAGGCCACAGAGGTTCAGCAACAACTATGGAATATAGTGCAGTGAAATGTAATGAAAGATGAATTCACCTCAATATGGTGCACCAGTTCCAGGGTTAGCTTCTCCGCCAGTTTAGGGATGGTTGCATGGCCTTCATCATAAAGTGTACTGTAGAATGAATGAGAAAAATGCAAAGCCCAGCATACACCTTTTGCCACAGCTTATAAGTTGCTCATTAAAAACATTTTAAAACATATGGCACTAGTCTGACCTGAGATGTGCATGCTCTTTGAAGAAGGCCTTCTCCCTCTCTGTGGCCTCAGTCAGTGAGACCCGCTCCATGATCTCCTTCTGGCCCCTGCACTTGACAATCATGTAGCCTTTAGCTAGGTGGATGACCTCATTATGAACAATGTCAACCACTGTCTCCTCTGTGCCTTTGTCAACCAGGTCAGGCTTGGTCAGGATGCCTGTGCAATGGTATACACACACACACACACACACACACACACACACACACACACACACACACACACACACACACACACACACACAGACTGTCATCATGATTCATGATGGACCTCCTGGAGGAGGGCCTGCTTCCTGACAATGGGGTATTCAATCAAATGTGCACTGAAGAACAATTATGTTTATTTACCTAAAGTCCTTTCCCCCTCTGGGTCCACCTCCTGTGCCATCTTCAAGGCCTCTGTGGTTGCTATGTCAACGTTGCATGGCACAACCACCAAGCTGATTGTTTCTTGCTTTGTGATGAACTTCCGTATCAGTCTCTTAATCTGGAAACGTAGATGTACATTGTTAAAATTGTCTTTTGTATTCACAATTTTTAACTATATGCTGCCATTCTAAAACATGTTATATATGTGATAACCTACAGTATATATTTAATATGTGCTATGTTCATGAGTATTAACGGGTTTCCAGGAGTATCGAGAGTGGGCCACACAACAAGGGTGAAGCATGTGAGGGAGGACCATGCTTTTACCTGCTCCCCGATGTTCTCAGGTTGACCCTTGACCGCCACCCTGGCGATGCCTGGCAGGTCTATGAGTGTGAGGTCTGGCACGTCAGGGGAGGCTATCTCCAAGCTGATGAGGTCATCACTGATCCCCACTCCCACACCGGCCATCTCATCCTGGGCTGGAGGAGGGCAAGTGTTTTGAACATAAATTCATTTTAGGAGCCAATGGAAAAGAGAGCAGAAACACACAGACTACTGCCAGGCAGCTTTATAATGAAATAATGTTCTGAAGTGCAGTAAAGTGTAATTGCAGGCCAGTGAAAGTGACTTTATTTCACCTGCTCTGATTTTCTTCTCCACATCTGAAGGGTCCTCAATCTCCTCCTCATGGTCCTGGTAACTGATTTTTCCATGCCATTCCTCTCCTTCTCGCTTTCTCTTCATCTTCAGCTCAAGGGGGCATCTAGTCACAATACCTACATAAGGGGAGGAGTGGAGAGGGGAGGGGAGAATGAGGAAATGAAAGAATAAAAAACTGTCTAGAGTAAAGAGTCAATAGTCCTTAGCTAGTCCTTACAGTATACACCAAACATCTATAAAAAAAAATCATAATGTAAACAATCTGTCTCACTTGTTAAACATCTTTCTTATTCTCATGTCATTCAGTCTGTTATCAGTCATTCCATGTGAACTCACCACTCCCCCTTGGTAAAGCCACCCCCGACAGCGCCTCCAGCACGGAGCTCTTCCCCGAGCTCTGGTCCCCAATCACGGCTATGGCTGGCAGCGCAAGGTCCTTCTCAACACCCAAGGAACGGAGGGAATCGATAAGGTCGATGCAGGGACGCACTTTCTCCTCATATTGTTGGTTTAGCGTGTTATTCATGATGAGATACTATTTAAAAGACACTTAGTTAAAGCTTGCCGCAGCTGAAGTAAATTCACTTGAGATGGCAAGTGGACGACTTCTCTTATGTGATGGTGAACTAACAGGTTCAGCATACAATTGTTCAGGGGGATTGGCATGGTGGGAAATCGATTCTTAAGGACTTGATGAGAAAGCAGTTTAACTTTCGTTTCCTCAGACATTCCCTATTCCCAGCAATACTGTCAGACTACGCCTCATCGCGGACATCTACGCCTCCTTTAGCTACGAGTTTTACTTTGCTTGCTTATCACAGCGTGTGTCAAGTGTATATTGTTAATTTTCGCTGTCACTTTCACTTGGGAACTTAACTTTAGCTGTCACCATGATTAATTGTAGACTAGTAACACATTTCCCCTGCTCAATGCTAAACATATACACTCACCGGCCACTTTATTAGGTACACCTGTTCAACTGCTTGTTAACGCAAATATCTAATCAGCCAGTCACATGGCAGCAACTCAATGCATTTAGGCATGTAGACATGGTCAAGACGACCTGCTGAAGTTCAAACCGAGCATCAGATTGGGGAAGAAAGGTGATTTAAGTGACTTTGAACGTGGCATGGTTGTTGGTAGTGATGGGCAAATGAAGCTTTTGTGAAGCACTGAACCACTTGAGCCAATTGTTTCGAAAATGGGTTCATTACTCGAAGCTTCAGTTACAGTGACCTCTCCTGGCGAAGTGCAAGGCTGCAGTCAAATTAGGCAGGCTAGTTGGTGGACAGGAGGCTTTTAATTACACGCACGCACGCACGAACACACACACACACACACACACACACACACACACACACACACACACACACACACACACCTCAATGAGCAGTGTTGGAGAAACTACTTTACTTTTGTAGAAAAGATCTTTTGTTCTGAAGCATCTTTGCTTTGATCACCCTTGGATTTAAAGTATTGTAACGGCCCTGTGAAAGGCCCGTTAGTAACTCCGCCAAGGGAGTTACCGCTCTTGGTGTTGTGGCTAGCGCGGCCGGTTTGTAAGCGAAAGATTGCGAGTTCGATACCCGCTTAAGGCAAGCTGCTCTACCCCGCTGTTCGCTACAGTATCTTTGCTTTGATGAAATTCTTTGATGCACACACACACTAAGACTGAATATCATGTTCTATTTACAAATAAAGATTGATGAATGTGTGTATTGTGTTATTGAGGAGAGAGTGCTGGGGAAAATATGGCATAGGTTGGGTGTGTTTGTGTAACTATGGCAGGGGGTGATTATGTGGGATGGGGAACACTCAAAGATTACAAGAAGAACACTCAGAGAATACAAACGCAATACCAACAACTCAACAGCAACAACGCACCTACTACGACAATCCACAAATTGTGCATTGTTTAGAGCGGTTATAAAGTGTTGAGGCACTCAAATTCAAAACTGTCGCAACCTATCACCTGTCAGAATCGAGACGAGGCAGTGCCAGTGAATCACCTGATTGGACCGCGAACCAGTCAGGTGATTCATTCAGGCAACGAAGCAGTTGCTGCTTCGGACGTCATATGTCACGTGATTTTTTTCGCACCAAAGCAAGCTTTGAAGCAGTGCTTCGATAAAATTGTTGGTCAGTGTTTGAAGCACGTATCGAAGCTTCAGTGTCAAACTGCCATCACTAGTTGTTGGTGCCAGACGGGCTGGTCTGAGTATTTCAGAAACTGCTGATCTACTGGGATTTTCACGCACAACCATCTGTAGGGTTTACAGAGAATGGTCCGAAAAAGAGAAAATATCCAGTGAGTGGCAGTTCTGGGCAAAAATGTCTTGTTGATGCTAGAGGTCAGAGGAGAATGGCCAGACTAGTTCGAGATTATAGAACGGCAACAGTAACTCAAAGGTTGGTGGTGGTGGTGGTGTAATGGTGTCGGAGATATTTTCTTGGCACACTTTGGGCCCCTTAGTACCAATTGAGCATCGTTTAAACGCCACAGCCTACCTGAGTATTGTTGCTGACCATGTCCATCCCTTTATGACCACAGTGTACCCATTTTCTGATGGCTACTTCCAGCAGGATAACGCGCCATGTCACAAAGCTCACATCATCTCAAACTGGTTTCTTGAACATGACAATACATTCACTGTACTCCAATGGCCTCCACAGTCACCAGATCTCAATCCAATAGAGCACCTTTGGGATGTGGTGGAACGGGAGATTCGCATCATGGATGTGCAGCCGACAAATCTGCAGCAACTGCGTGATGCTATCATGTCAATATGGACTAAAATCTCTGAGGAATGTTTCCAGCACCTTGTTGAATCTACGGCACAAAGAATTAAGGCAGTTCTGCAGGCAAAAGGGGGTCCAACCCGGTACTAGCAAGGTGTACCTTATAAAGTGGCCGATGAGTGTATACTGTATTGTGTAGCCTATACAATCTCTGTCCATGTCATGTCAACTAGAATACATAGACAAACATTAGAAATGTCATTACATATAACACACATCAGAAATTCCTCCCAGAAAGTAGAAAAATGCTTATGGTGCTTATTCACAGTAGGCACTCACCTGAGAGATACAAGCTAACTTGACCCCAAGTGGCGCCTGGCAGGACAAATACCCTGACCCCACAACCCGAAAAATATGATTAATTATAACTTGGATCAAATATTCTCAAAATTACAAAGGGGTTATATTACAACCATGTAAGTTATCTAAAAATATTATATGGGCGATGTGGGCTGTCCTCTACTTCCACCACTAGATGGCCCTGTCTCACCAGTAAAGTCATGATTCTGATTTCAGTCTATAATGTGTAATAACCATGTTTCTATCTGAATGGACAATCATAGAAAACGACCCTTCCTGATTTGTTTAATTTGGGTTACGCTTAAATGCTACTTAAAAAAACATAACTCGATGCTGATGATGGTTTAAAAACAATTGTTTGTTCAATCATCAGAAACCCAGAATCACATATTTCTTAGAGGTTGCATCGCGATATTTATTCCATCATCTACACCAGGACGTGTTGAGTCACATCGTATGGCTCAGTGGGGGCACTCTGCTGCTCAGTGATTGGCTGTCTTGCTTTGGCTTCTAAGAAAACAACATTGCAAAATAAAAGTACTTTTTGACCCATGTCTGGCACAGTGACAATGGTAGCTGTCATTTCACAAGCAGCTTGTTGATAATTCATAGCACACACGAATAACTGTATAATCTGTATACCTCTCAACATGGCAAGAATGAGCAAGAGGTAGGTTAACATAAATGTAATACAATTGACCAAATATAGAGCCTTGTTGATCTCAGTGTGGGTTAAAGAACAGGTTATTGTTTATTGCTTATGCACTCTTTGTATTCTACATGTGGTCCCAAGACACCAGCTAAACCTGGTATAGGACAAGAATAAAATAACAAAACATGTATTTACAGCATGCATACAAATAAAGTAAGATAAACACAAATACACAACATTGCTCTATTACTACTTTTTGCACTCTCAAGATAAAAAGTCAAACTCTGCTTGTCAAGCCACTGTCTACTCTAGAACTCCACCAAATATATGTGTGCCTGTGTCAGACGTTTGAGACGACTCTGCAGTTTAGCCCTCTTGTTGCCAATGTCAATGTCCTCCATCAGCAATTGCTCCATGTTGTCCTTCTCCTGTATCATATGTAGCATCTCCCTCTGCAGCTGAGAGGCCGACTCCTGCAGGACCAGGTAGCGGATCACCATGGGGACCTGATCAGCCAGACGCTGACTGGCAATCTGGTGAGGGCAAAACGCAAACATTACTAAATGGCAGGGGCAGAGACTATGAACTTCCTCTCACTGTTCTCCCTTGTAGGCTTTCACACCATCACACTTATAGATATACAAACATGCATGCATGCACACATACAGACCAACACACAAAGGACACACACACACACACACAAACCTGTGTAAGTTTAGAAGAGGAAGATGTTGGAGCCCCTAGGGAGAATGTATGTGAGCTTGAGAGGGTAAAATCAAAGTGCTGATTGACACTTACTTGATAATAGGACTTGAGGTGCACCATCATCTCCTGCAGAGAGGCAAAGTTGTCCTTGCCGTAGACAATACTCTGTCTGATATGGATGCCATTTAGTAGGACCACATCCCCCTCGTCCTGCTCCTCCCTCTTCCTTTTACCCAGGCTGTGGCTGTAAGTGCTGTCCTGGGTGTACACTATCAGCTCCATCTTGAACTGGGTCCTCAGCATGGACTCAGCTATAAACTCCTTGTCCAGCTTAATAGCTTCAATCTTAGTCTAGAGTAGAAGCAGTCATTCAGTTTACAACAAATAGTGGTGATGGACAACTGTATATTTTGAAAAAATGATTCACATTGTTCTATACCTTTGCTGTTTTCAGGAGGTTAGGAAATCCGCTAAAGCTGGTCTGAGCCAGCCGTACGAACATCTTTCTTACAGCATCTAGAGAAGGAGAAAATATGAAAACACTTTTTGATATCAAAACACTTTTACCAGCAATGCCCTGAGGAAGGCCATAGGCTAAACCATGTGGGTATGTCTGTCTTTTACAGGGACACTTGTCTCCAGCACCATACCATATGTCGACATAAGTGAAAAACAGCAATTTTCTATGCGATGTAGCCAAACGGTAAGGAAAATATGATGTCATTAGGGGTAAAAAATATTCATTCAGTTATTTTCAGACACTGAAAATAACTGAATTAATGAGGGGGGTGGCTGTAGTTTTTGAAAATCAATGAATTCAATATTTCTTTTTAACCCCAATGACATCTCCTTAAGACATTTTCTCTTATTTTTTTGACTGCAGAACGTAGAACATTGCCATTTTCACAAATGTAGACACTGGTATGGTGCTGGATAAAATGAATGTGATGGATGCTCCTGCAGCTCACTAGAGCTTTGCAGCAGTAGTGCTTTCTTCCCATATTTCCCATGTCAGCATTTTTAATATTTTTAATAAGCACATACCTGATATCTCCTTTAGCTTCTTGAGGGCTGGTTCTTCCAGTAGTTTGATCTGGTCCTTCACCATCACCTCAAAGGTCTTGTAGTTGATGAACCCTGGAAGCTCTCTCCCGCGATACATCTCCTCATAGTTAGCCACCTCTCTCTCAATCTTCTTGTTAACTGCAATATCAAATCTCTTAAACATTATTTTGATTCAAACTCAATTGATCAAGTTCATGAACAAATTTGTGAATGGGAGTTTACCAAAGTTAAAAAGAAGGGCAAAAACGTTTTTTTCTAATCAAAATATCAGCATTGGAAGTACTTTAACATTAACAGTACAAGTTCTTTATCTTAGAATATGTGGGCAAAATATTTCAATTTAGATATTGTACTCACAGTTCTCTCCAGAGTGGTCCAGATGGGCCTTCCATTTCCCAAACTCTTTTCTGAGCATGGAGAAGATGTTAAACCTGTCTCCACTCTTCAGCTCATCCCCGGTGGTCATGCTGATAGCATCCTGGGTGAACATTGTCACTTTCTGAAACATGAAGGAGAAGGTCCATCAGGGAGAGAGGGGTGTTGTGTGGAGAAATAGCAACCAACAATGAATTGATTTAATTTAATTTTAAACGATTCCATGGAATTCTACCTAACAGCAGTGTTACAAACAAAGATAAAGCTTGGGTCAAGGGTCAAAGCTAAGGGACACACATCGATCAGGAAGTAGTGCCTTTCTGCTGCGTCAGAGGGGGGTCCAGTGCTGTATCTCTCCAGCTCCATGCGTGTATGCGTCAGCTTAGCCTCAATCTGTTCCTCCAAATGAGGAAGGGATTTCTAGAGAGCAAAATACAGTGGGAGACATGAAGACCTTCAAAAACAACAGTTGATTACATGTCAGTCTGAAGATGTTCAAGGCCACAGAGGGTCAGCAACAACTATGGAATATAGTGCAGTGAAATATAATGAAAGATGAATTCACCTCAATATGGTGCACCAGTTCCAGGGTTAGCTTCTCCGCCAGTTTAGGGATGGTTGCATGGCCTTCGTCATAAAGTTTACTGTAAAATGAAGAAGAACATTTTTTTTTTTTGTACTGTACACTGATTGGCTTACATGGCACTGAGTTTGTTTTAGGAAGTCTATTTGTTTTCATTTTCTTTCATTATTATATATATACTTTATTTAGCACCTTTTTAAAAAAAAATGTGACAAAGTGTTTTACAAATATATAAAACAGATATGCAAATAAAAACAAAAATATAAGAAGAAAAAGTAAAAGACAACACGTTAAAAAGAATAAGAGCAGCCTCAAAAACAAAAATAAAAGTAGAAAAACAGTAAAACACAACACATTAAAAAGAATAAGGGCAGCATCAAGTTTTAAGAAGACATTTAAAACAGAATACTGATCTTGCTAGCTTAATATCCTCAGGCTTTTGTCTTCAGTCTAGACTCCGGAATGGCCAGATGGGCCTCCTGCCTGTGGATCTTAGGCTGCACTGAGGCTCATAGGGGATTAAAAGGTCAGAAATATGTACATTGATGAGTACTGATGATTCTGTCATAGGAGCCATGGTTACAGACTACACCTTTAATGTCAAATTAGGGCTATTTGAAAACATAAGGCACTAGTCTGACCTGAGATGTGCATGCTCTTTGAAGAAGGCCTTCTCCCTCTCTGTGGCTTCGGTCAGTGAGACCCGCTCCATGATCTCCTTCTGGCCCCTGCACTTGACTATCATGTAGCCTTTAGCTAGGTGGATGACCTCATTATGAACAATGTCAACCACTGTCTCCTCTGTGCCTTTGTCAACCAGGTCAGGCTTGGTCAGGATGCCTGTGCAATGGTACACACACACACACACACACACACACACACACACACACACACACACACACACACACACACACACACACACACACACACACACACACACACACACGTCACAACCAGTTATGTCATCATGATTCATAAAGGTCCAGCCTGCTTCCTGACAATGGGGTATTCAATCAAATGTGCACTGAAAAACAATTATGTTTATTTACCTAAAGTCCTTTCCCCCTCTGGGTCCACCTCCTGTGCCATCTTCAAGGCCTCTGTGGTTGCTATGTCAACGTTGCATGGCACAACCACCAAGCTGATTGTTTCTTGCTTTGTGATGAACTTCTGTATCAGTCTCTTAATCTGGAAACGTAGATGTACATTGTTAAAATTGTCTTTTGTATTCACAATTTTTAACTATATCCTGCCATTCTAAAACATGTTATATATGTGATAACCTACAGTATATATTTAATATGTGCTATGTTCATGAGTATTAACGGGTTTCCAGGAGTATCGAGAGTGGGCCACACAACAAGGGTGAAGCATGTGAGGGAGGACCATGCTTTTACCTGCTCCCCGATGTTCTCAGGTTGACCCTTGACCGCCACCCTGGCGATGCCTGGCAGGTCTATGAGTGTGAGGTCTGGCACGTCAGGGGAGGCTATCTCCAAGCTGATGAGGTCATCACTGATCCCCACTCCCACACCGGCCATCTCATCCTGGGCTGGAGGAGGGCAAGTGTTTTGAACATAAATTCATTTTAGGAGCCAATGGAAAAGAGAGCAGAAACACACAGACTACTGCCAGGCAGCTTTATAATGAAATAATGTTCTGAAGTGCAGTAAAGTGTAATTGCAGGCCAGTGAAAGTGACTTTATTTCACCTTCTCTGATTTTCTTCTCCACATCTGAAGGGTCCTCAATCTCCTCCTCATGGTCCTGGTAACTGATTTTTCCATGCCATTCCTCTCCTTCTCGCTTTCTCTTCATCTTCAGCTCAAGGGGGCATCTAGTCACAATACCTACATAAGGGGAGGAGTGGAGAGGGGAGGGGAGAATGAGGAAATGAAAGAATAAAAAACAGTCTAGAGTAAAGAGACAATAGTCCTTAGGTAGTCCTTACAGTATACACCAAACATCTATAAAAAAAAATCATAATGTAAACAATCTGTCTCACTTGTTAAACATCTTTCTTATTCTCATGTCATTCAGTCTGTTATCAGTCATTCCATGTGAACTCACCACTCCCCCTTGGTAAAGCCACCCCCGACAGCGCCTCCAGCACGGAGCTCTTCCCCGAGCTCTGGTCCCCAATCACGGCTATGGCTGGCAGCGCAAGGTCCTTCTCAACACCCAAGGAACGGAGGGAATCGATAAGGTCGATGCAGGGACGCACTTTCTCCTCATATTGTTGGTTTAGCGTGTTATTCATGATTAGATACTATTTAAAAGACACTTAGTTAAAGCTTGCCGCAGCTGAAGTAAATTCACTTGAGATGGCAAGTGGACGACTTCTCTTATGTGATGGTGAACTAACAGGTTCAGCATACAATTGTTCAGGGGGATTGGCATGGTGGGAAATCGATTCTTAAGGACTTGATGAGAAAGCAGTTTAACTTTCGTTTCCTCAGACATTCCCTATTCCCAGCAATACTGTCAGACCACGCTCCATAGACCAGTGTTTTTCAACCTTTTTTGAGCCACGGCACATTTTTTACATTGGAAGAATCTTGCGGCACACTACCAACCAAAAATGTTACAAAATGACACTGTAGCCTGATACAGTATATATAATTACAATATTATATACATTTCCTCTCCTGTTGTTTTTTCTGGCAGTGCCTTGCAAAATAGGAAGTTTTCTCTAATGGCATCTCCATCCACAAAACGCACATTGGCCAAGAGCTGAGAATGTCCACTAATATCCGTAGACTCATCAAGTTGCAACGCAAATTTCCTACTGATGCGTATCTTTCCCAAAACATGACTTTCGATGTCTGTAGACATGTCATCAATACGCCTGGCAATTGTGTTATCTGAGAGCGGGACTTTAGCTATGTCTTTAACCGCGTCAGGGCCGAGCATCTCGTTGACAATGGCTTTGCAGGCAGGTAGTATTAATGTCTCTGCCACAGAGTGGGACTTTTTTGATTTAGCTACGAGTTCAGCAACTAGGTAACTAGCTTTGAGGGCTCTCTCATTTACCTTTGTGGTTTTCCTCATAAAAGTTGCCTGTTTCTCTGTGTTTTCACGCAGGCGAACAAAATAGTCCATTGGCTTGTTTTGAAGCGACGGGTGTTTCGTTTGGAGATGGCGTTTAAGTTTGCTTGGCACCATGGCGCTGTTGGAAGATAGCTTTCGCTGTATTGCCTCGAGCTCACCATCTTTGCTTTCTTTTTACCACCACTCATACTAGGGCCTTCACCTGGGTCAGAATCTTGTCCAGGGCCCAGTTCGGAGTTTACATTTTTCCTTTTTAAAAACTTCTCCATCACTGTCACCACGACCTGTCGCATGCGACTCTTGTCTCTTAGAAGGAACGAGGCAATTAGCTACCTGCTGCCACCCGGACGAATATTACATTACTCTGCCAGTCACTATATTACAGCACAGACACTCGACAATGACATTTTATTTGCAGATAATAATTAATAAATGTTAATTAAAAAAAAAAAAAAAGTGAAATTGGATAATTTCCATAGACTACGCCTCATCGCGGACATCTACGCCTCCTTTAGCTACGAGTTTTACTTTGCTTGCTTATCACAGCGTGTGTCAAGTGTATATTGTTAATTTTCGCTGTCACTTTCACTTGGGAACTTAACTTTAGCTGTCACCATGATTAATTGTAGACTAGTAACACATTTCCCCTGCTCAATGCTAAACATATATACTGTATTGTGTAGCCTATACAATCTCTCTCCAAGTCATGTCAACTAGAATACATAGACAAACATTCGAAATGTCATTACATATAACACATATCAGAAATTCCTCCCAGAAAGTAGTAAAATGCTTATGGTGCTTATTCACAGTAGGCACTCACCTGAGAGATACAAGCTAACTTGACCCCAAGTGGCGCCTGGCAGGACAAATACCCTGACCCCACAACCCGAAAAATATGATTAATTATAACTTGGATCAAATATTCTCAAAATTACAAAGGGGTTATATTACAACCATGTAAGTTATCTAAAAATATTATATGGGTGATGTGGGCTGTCCTCTACTTCCACCACTAGATGGCCCTGTCTCACCAGTAAAGTCATGATTCTGATTTCAGTCTATAATGTGTAATAACCATGTTTCTATTGAATGGACAATCATAGAAAACGACCCTTCCTGATTTGTTTAATTTGGGTTACGCTTAAATGCTACTTAAAAAAACATAACTCGATGCTGATGATGGTTTAAAAACAATTGTTTGTTCAATCATCAGAAACCCAGAATCACTTTTATTGTTGTCATGTTCAGTACATATGTGATATAAAATACAGACATATTTCTTAGTTGTTGCATCGTGATATTTATTCCATCATCTACACCAGGACGTGTTGAGTCACATCGTATGGCTCAGTGGGGGCACTCTGCTGCTCAGTGATTGCTATGGCTTGTTTTGTCTTGCTTTGGCTTCTAAGAAAACAACATTGCAAAATAAAAGTACTTTTTGACACATGTCTGGCACAGTGACAATGGTAGCTGTCATTTCACAAGCAGCTTGTTGATAATTCATAGCACACACAAATAACCGTATCATCTGTATACCTCTCAACATGGCAAGAATGAGCCAGAGGTAGGTTAACATAAATGTAATCAAATTGACCAAATATAGAGCCTTGTTGATCTTAGTGTGGGTTAAAGAGCAGGTTATTGTTTATTGCTTATGCACTCTTTGTATTCTACATGTGGTCCCAAGACACCAGCTAAACATGGTATAGAACAAGAATAAAATAACAAAACATGTATTTACAGCATGCATACAAATAAAGTAAGATAAACACAAATACACAACATTGCTCTATTACTACTTTTTGCACTCTCAAGATAAAAAGTCAAACTCACCTTGTCAAGCCACTGTCTACTCTAGAACTCTACCAAATAGCTGCGTGCCTGTGTCAGACGTTTGAGCCGACTCTGCAGTTTAGCCCTCTTGACATTGATGTCAATGTCCTCCATCAACAGTTGCTCCATTTTGTCCTTCTCCTGCATCATATGTAGCATCTCCCTCTGCAGCTGAGAGGCCGACTCCTGCAGGACCAGGTAGCGGATCACCATGGGGACCTGATCGGCCAGACGCTGACTGGCAATCTGGTGAAGGCCAAACGTAAACATTACTAAATGGCAGGGGCAGAGACTATGAACTTCCTCTCACTGTTCTCCCTTGTAGGCTTTTCACACCATCACACTTGTAGATACACAAACATGCATGCATTTACGCATGCACACATACAGACCAACACAAAAAGGACACACACAAACTTGTGCAATGCATGTGTGAGTTTAGAAGAGGATGTATGTGAGCTTGAGAGGGTAAAGTGCTGACTGACAAAGTGCTGATTGACACTTACTTGATAATAGGACTTGAGGTGCAGCATCATCTCCTGCAGAGAGGCATGGTTGTCCCTGCAGTACATGGCACTCTTCCCTATAGGGAAGCAGCTCATTTCAATATATGTAAAGTTGTAGTGATACCAGACAAAGATATACCTGTAGTACTCAAACTTTGCATTTCCTGTGTAACATGTGTATCATCAGTATTGCTGCTGTACTTGTTTTCTCAAAAACATTTTTAACACAACAACAAAGGCAGACTTAACCTAACTGTGGTGCATAGTCCATGTCTATTATCTGACTGACTTTTTGATGACCAGCATGGTTGCATAGAGAGCTGCACTGGGGTATGTGGCTTTTCCTGTACAACGCTGATGCTCTCTGACTTTGGCCCTAGTGGGATTCAGATAACATCCTCACCACTCTTTGAGTCAGATGAGGCTTTTTCCATAGCGAGGACGCTGTTTCCCCTGCTGGTCCCTCTGCTTCTGCAAACTGCAGAGAAGTGATCTCGTTTTCCACAGGATCTACAAGTTTGTCCATATGAAGGGCATTTTTCCTTTTTTCTTTCATGTTTTCTTCCACAGTATTTGCATTGTATAAAGCCCAGTTTGTCTGTAGGGTCTCCTTGCCCTCTCTGCCTCTCTTTCTGTGTCACTGCATTGCTTATCTCCTCTTCCTCGTTCTCCTGCTCCTCCCTCTTCCTTTTACCCAGGCTGTGGCTGTAAGTGCTGTCCTGGGTGTACACTATCCGCTCCATCTTGAACTGGGTCCTCAGCATAGACACGGCTGTAATCTCCTTCTCCAGCTTAATGGCTTCAATCTTAGTCTAGAGGAGAAGCAGCCATTCATCTTACAACAAATGGTGGTGCAAAATAAAAAAAACTGATGATGGACAACTGTATGACAATATACATAAATAAACCGATTGACATTGTTCTATACCTTAGCTGTTTTCAGGAGGTGAGGAAATCCAGTGAAACTGGTCTGAGCTAGCCGTATGAATACACTTTTTACAGCATCTAGAGAAGGAGATAATATGAAAACAAAACACAATGACTTTTGCCAAACAACAAGACAGCGATGCCCTGAGAGCTCTGCAGTGGCCCTGTAAGCTTTCTTCCCATATTTCCCATGCCTGCATTTTTTATATTTTGAATAAACACATACCTGATATGTCCTTAAGCTTCTTGACTGCTGGTTCTTCCAGGTCTTTCATCTGGTCCTTCACCATCACCTCAAAGGTCTTGTAGTTGGTGAACCCTGGAAGCTCTCTTCCACGATACATCTCCTCATAGTTAGCCACCTCTCTCTCAATCTTCTTGTTAACTGCAATATCAAATCTCTTAAACATTATTTGGATTTTTACTCAATTGATCAAGTTCATGAGCAACTATGTGAATGGGAGGTTTTCAAAGTAAAAAAGAAGTGCAAAATGGCTAAAGAAAAAATATTTTTTCTAATCAATATATCAGCATTGGAAGTACAAGTTCTTCATTTTAGAAAATGCGGGCAAAATATTTCAATTTAGATATTGTACTCACAGTTCTCTCCAGAGTGGTCCAGATGGGCCTTCCATTTCCCAAACTCTTTTCTGAGCGTGGAGAAGATGTTTAACCTGTCTCCACTCTTCAGCTCCTCTCCAGTGGTCATGTTGATAGCATCCTGGGTGAACTCTGTCACTTTCTGAAACATGAAGAAGAAGAACCCTCAGGGAGAGAGGGGTGGTGTGTGGAGAAATAGCAACCAATAATGAATTGATCTAATTTAATTTATAATTATTTCTTTGAATTGACTGAAATTTCTTTGAATAGCTGAAATAGTTCTATCGGAAGCTTGCTAGCATCATTGAAGATTGAATTAATAATTAATTCAATTCAAGACGGTGAAACAAGTTTGTACAAATAAAAAGAAAGCTGGAGAAAACAAAGAAAAGTGGAGCTGCGGCTGGGAATCAAATGAAGCCCACCTTCTTTGTTATGCTCTCCTGGCTGGAAGTATTCATAAAGCACTGAGAGACTGAGACAAACTATCCTGAGATAAATACAGGCAGCCTTTGTTTACTAGCTAGCTAGTTAGCTTTGTTTGTTAACTAGCCACTTCTGCTACCCTACTTTAACTGCAGCTGTTCTCAACCATTAATTGTGTAATTGGTAATATGAGAACATGACACCACTGCGCACAGGCTGCGTGTAGGCTACGCAGAAACATGAATTACAAAATGCTTGCGACAGTGTTGCACAGCGCGAACCGCGTACTAGTCGCACAAGTGACGCAGAAGCATGTAGAGGCCTTAAGGGACACACATCGATCAAGAAGTAGAGCCTCTCTTCTGGGTCAGAGGGAGGTCCAGTGCTGTATCTCTCCAGCTCCATGTGTGTGTCCGCCAGCTTTGCCTCAATCTGTTCCTCCAAACGAGGAAGGGATTTCTAGAAAGCAAAACATGAAGACATTCAAAACAGTTGAACTATGGAATATAGTGCAGTGAAATGTAATGTAAAGATGAATTCACCTCAATATGGTGCACCAGCTCCAGAGTTAGCTTCTCCGCCAGTTTAGGGATGGTTGCATGGCCTTCATCGTAAAGAGTACTGTACAATGAATAAGAAAAATGCAAAACCCAACAAACTTTCATCACAGCTAATAAATTACTTATAAAGAGGAAAAAATAATTGTTTATGTTACCCGTGAACGTCTGAAGAACCAGATTGACGGCACACAGAGAAGGTGGTGGGGTTTAGCCCAAAGGCGTATTTAATAATAAAAGGGGAAAAGGGATAGGAGAGAGAAGGATAATCCAATAGATGATCGCCGGGGCCTCAAGGTGGTGCCAGAGGGCCGGTCAGGGAGAGGGACCGTAACAGTTTAAAAAGGTTTAAAATGGGGGCCACTGAGTTTGTTTTGGGGAGCGTGTTTGTTTTCATTTAAGCATTGATTATTCTGTCACAGGAGCCAAAGCTACAGACTGCACCTAAAATAAGAGCTATTTGAAAACATAAGGCACTAGTCTGACCTGAGATGTGCATGTTCTTTGAAGAAGGCCTTCTCCCTCTCTGTGGCCTCAGTCAGTGAGACCCGCTCCATGATCTCCTTCTGGCCCCTGCACTTGACTATCATGTAGCCTTTAGCTAGGTGGATGACCTCATTATGAACAATGTCAACCACTGTCTCCTCTGTGCCTTTGTCAACCAGGTCAGGCTTGGTCAGGATGCCTGTGCAATGGTACACACACACACACACACACACACACACACACACACACACACACACACACACACACACACACACACACACACACACACACACACGTCACAACCAGTTATGTCATCATGATTCATAAAGGTCCAGCCTGCTTCCTAATAATCCAATGTACACTGCAGAACAATAATGCTGAATTACCTAAAGTCCTTTCCCCCTCTGGGTCCACCTCCTGTGCCATCTTCAAAGCCTCTGTGGTTGCTATGTCAACATTGGATGGCACAACCACCAAGCTGATAGTTTCTTGCTTTGTGATGAACTTCCGTATCAGTCTCTTAATCTGGAAATATTAAGAAATATAAATCTTTATTCACAGTTTTGAACTATTTATTTTTGCTAGTAGTATAAGAATGTACCACATAAGGTGAAGCATGTGAGGGAGGACCATGCTTTTACCTGCTCCCCGATGTTCTCAGGTTGACCCTTGACAGCCACCCTGGCGATGCCTGGCAGGTCTATGAGTGTGAGGTCTGGAACGTCAGGGGAGGCTATCTCCAAGCTGATGAGGTCATCACTGATCCCCACTCCCACACCGGCCATCTCGTCCTGGGCTAGAGGAGGGAAAGCACAAGAGTAGAGAATGCCATTGAGAAGTGATGAAAAGGAAGGCATATAGGAGAAACTAGTCTTGTGTAGCCATGCCTCCAAATCAAGTTGTTCTTACACCTCTTTTGGAGGTCTGGATTGAACTGGATGGAGGAATGCACACAATTTCATTGGATAAAACATTCCAAGAACCCTCCCCCGACATGCCCCTAGAATGGTTGCTTATTGTTATGTGTGTCATCTTTTCTGACGGGTAGGACTAATTGCAGAGCGTGGTTGGCTATGCTAGCTTGCAACATTGAAAAAAATGGAAAAATACCTGAAGGAAAAACTGAATTCAGTTTATTTGGAGCTTCGACCAAGTACAGTATTTCACTGGTTTAACGTGTTCAAACAAGTTTCCACCCCTTTGTAGCTACTTTCAGTAAAGCATTTCCCCAGGCTTTCTGGACTGAAAAAGTATGTGAAACAGACGTTAAGTTGCTGCAAACAGTAGCCCCACAATTCAAGTTGCTTCGACTGAGTCTTGAACTTGTGACCACTGACTTGCCAACATACGTGACCGTCTCCTCCAATACCCGATGTAAACCAGCTACACTATCGAAAAGCTAACAATTTGATAGCGCAAGTAGGGGTATTTCAACTTGAGGAGTGTGTTTACCATCTCAACTCAAGTTACATCTGGTCTCAACAAAGTCAGGGAGAAACACACGACCACTGCCAGGCACTCCATATTATGAAGCGCAGTAAAGTGTAATTGCAGGCCAGTGAAAGTGAACCCACCTTCTCTGATTTTCTTCTCCACATCTGAGGGGTCCTCAATCTCCTCCTCATGGTCCTGGTAACTGATTTTTCCATACCATTCCTCTCCTTCTCGCTTTCTCTTCATCTTCAGCTCAAGAGGGCATCTAGTCACAATACCTACATACAGTAAGGGGAAGGAGCGGACGAGAAGAGAGAATTAAGAAATTAAAGAATACAAAACACACGCGACGGGGACCATTTCTGTTCATTAGAGCTACGTTTAGAACTGTAGGCCGAAATTATACAAATTATCCCATAGCATCACTTTAATGTGTGAGTAATGTTTTGAAGTCAAGAACACTTGCTAGCTACAAAATTACACGCGCAATCACTGTAGTGATTAGTCTTCATCATAGGGTCAGCAAGTTAGCTGTTGCAGTAGGAGCAATGGATGTGTCACCAAAATTGGCATCTACCCTCACCACCGCTGGCAAACTAGCTGTAAAGACTTTGTTTGGTGCTATCATAATCATGGCAGGAGAGTGACTGCAATGAACAGACAGTCTGAGAGAGAGTGGCCGCAACCAACAGATAAGAGAGTGAGAAGTGCCTCTCCAAGCCTATAGTTCATAGAATGAACTGTCATAGTGTGAATCACTGAATTGTCATGTATGTTCTCTGATGAAATGATGACAGCTTAAGTGTAGAGGGTGTACTGCATGTGTTGACTTCATGCAGGAGAGCCAAGGACCGACAGACAGGCAGAGAGGGAGGGAGGGAGAGAGAGAGAGAGAGGGGGGGGGGTGCATCACACTGGTATTCAGCACAGTATGAATGGTTGTGGTCCTAAGACTGATTTGACTGGACCAGAGTAAGTGTCCCTCCACAAGACCTCCCTTATCTTTGTAAATTGCTTCAATTGTAAGCTAAGATTTGTACTGTATGGATGATTGTCTCAGTCATTCCATGTGAACTCACCACTCCCCCTTGGTAAAGCCACCCCAGACAGCGCCTCCAGCACGGAGCTCTTCCCCGAGCTCTGGTCCCCAATCACGGCTATGGCTGGCAGCGCAAGGTCCTTCTCAACACCCAAGGAACGGAGGGAATCGATTAGGTCGATCCAGGGACGCACTTTCTCTTCATAATGGTGGTTCAGCGTGTTATTCATGATGAGATACTAATTAATTAATCAAAAGGAAACTTAGTGACAGCTTGCAGCCCTGCTTGCCACAGATGCAGGAAGTGTACCTGAGGTGGAAAGTGACTTATCTTAGGTTCAGAATAGTTATTTAGGGGGAGTGGAATTGTGGGAAATCGATTCTTACAGCGATGCCAGGGTAGAGCAGTTTCGCTTTCATTTCCTCAGACATTCTGAGTGACTATCGTGACGCCGATACAGATACAATGCTACAATGTTCCATCACAAATACTCCTCTAAGCAGAAGTTTACTGTGAACTATATTATATCTGAAATGGTATAACTATTTGATCACTAATAAAGTGAGAGAAGTCTCTAGAACTTATTTAGAATTTATTTTGTGATTGTTTGCATTGTGAAATAATTTGGACAGATATATATAGATAGATAGATAGATAGATATATGTAAGTAAGTAAGTATCACTCAATTTGATATTCTTTTTAAATGCCTGTATATATTTAATTATTTATTTATTGGGGTCAGCTTTGAAATAGGAAATAGAATGTAAGTTCTATCCGATAGCATTGCTTGCATCCTTTCTATTTTGTCATTCATTGATTTCGAATATTATATTACATCCCTGAAATGTAAGGCATTATGGGCAATGTGAGCTATCCTCTACTTCCACCACTAGATGACCCTGTCTCACCAGTAAAGTCATGATTCTCATTTCAGTCTATATGTAATAAACATGTTTCTATCTGAATGGACAATCATAGTAAACTACACTTCCTATTTTCTTTCATTCGGGTTATGCTGCATAAGCAGAACAGGATGCTGATAATGGTAAATAAAGATTAAAAGTGAATACAAAGTGGTGCAAAAATACTTTTTTTCAATTAGAATCAGAATCAGAATTATTTTATTTGGCCAAGTATATTTGCACATACAGGAAATTGACTTGGTGAGGTTGGTGCATGGACATAAAAAACAAATTTACAAAATAGCAAAAAATTAACAAAATAGCAATAACAAATTTACAAATGTATAAAAAAGAGCAGCAGAACAATACATATTGTAGGCTGTGTGAGACTAAGTGGCAATGAGACTAGAGGCTGTGAAATGGTTGTGGGGCATGTACACTATAAATTTGAATAATTTTAAATAATTATAAATTACACCAATTACAACAACCATCAAGAACACAGAATCACTTTCATTGCTATCATTTTCAGTACATATTTGATTTTAAATACAGACAAATGTATGTTCTTAGAGGTTGCATGGTGATATTGCTTCAATCATCTACACCAGGACAAAGATATTTCTCAAAAAGCATGTGAGAGTTGTGTGCACAGAATGAGTATTATGGCACATATGACACCCTCATATTTTTTTTTATATCTTGTATTCCCTGTTGGTAATATTATTTTAGTGACAATTACATTTTTCATAGCATCATAAATAAATAAGATACTGTATTTGATTGTATTTGACTGTTATTCAAGGTCAGAATAGCAATTGGTTATTTGTTTGTGATGAGGGAGGGAGGGGAGACTGTTTAACTATCATTACAAGATAGGCCCAGTGTTGAGTCACAGTATAGGGCGCACTCTCCTGCCCAGAGGTTTGCTGACTTGCTTTGTCTTCTAAGAAAAGTCCAGTGGAATTTGCTAGTATGTACAATGCACCACTCTGAGTGAACTAATTGCATATCACTGACCTGTCTCTGGCATGTAGCTACAGCCATGTCACTTTAAAAACATAGTCTGTTGTCAATCCTTGACATACTTAATACTTTAGTTTACAACAAAGCTTATCTGGATGTAGTATAGCAATCTGGTTTGAAATGGCTTGTTTTTACAACAATGTTATGCATTTTTTATAATTGTTCATAGTGTAGACCTGTTTTGTGTGTGGTAGCTAGCTACAGGCTAGCTTTCTGAATTGCAGGCTGAAGTCATCTGAAGTGACAGACAGAATGATGATGAAAAGAAGGAAGTCTTCGAGAGCGATTTGCCTCCCCTCCCCTCCCTCGTCTTCCTTCAGGTCCTCAAAGATCTCCTTGTACTTTGGCTTAAATTCTTGACCCTGCAAGAGATGGCAACATTCTCACAGAGACCTGGCATCACACCGCTTTATACCACCTATATGTTCCGAATATGAAATGAAGGTTCATAGCTTCCCCAAATGAAAATAAGTAGTGTCTGAGGGAATCCGAGAAACTGGGGAGGAGGTACTTCTGCTGCTGCGCCTGTTACAGAAGTGCTCCAGGGTTGTGAGATTCCTTTAATCTCCTAAGAGTGCAAGGCTGTAGTGGTGTTTCTCTCTGCCACCACACTGTGCAGAGTGTTCCACATCTTACCCTCGTGAAAGCCTGAAACTGTGTCAGTAGCAGCTCTCTGACAGCCCCTCTGCTGACTCGGCAGTCTGTGTCTGAGGAGCTGTAGTAGAAGACCAGCAGCAGGATGGCCATGGCCCTCTCCAGGTAACTTCCGCCATCCAGGCCTATGGAAAGGGAAAGGGGGGCAGAAAGAGAGATAATAGTGGTGTGTGTGTGTGTGTGTGTGTGTGTGTGTGTGTGTGTGTGTGTGTGTGTGTGTGTGTGTGTGTGTGTGTGTGTGTGGGCGTGTGTGTGTGGGCGTGTGTGCACACGTGTGTGTGTTTCCATGTGTGTTTGTGTAGATAGTGGATTTACATCTACTTTCGTTAAGTTTATACTCTACCTTCAATGGAGGACAGCTGTTTGGATACGTCTATCCTGTCTCAATGAACCAGGAGCAGAGAGTATTCGGCAAACTGATAGCAAAGGCACAGCTACCCATCATGACAATGGATCACAGGTACTGGACACTACTGTGTAGAGTGTAGGCTATTCACTATATTCTATTTACAGTGACCACATACTGTGTATAGCAACAATGGGTTTTCCTGTCAATACTACATTTTATTGTATTAGCATTCAATGTACGATGATACATATAGAAATACACAGTGCCTTGACCTGCTTAAGATGTTCTTGGGGTCTGAATTGGTCATTGTTTGAGATCCCATTTTGTTGGTATTGTTTAGCTTCGATGTTGATCCAACCATATTACTAATAGGAAGCTTTGGTTTACATGGGTCACTTGGCAATAGGTGCTCACTCACACACACACACACACACCCTCCCACCCACACACACACACACACACACACACACACACACACACACACACACACACACACACACACACACACACACACACACACACACACACACACACAGGTGTTGTAAAGGGTTAGGGTTAGGAATTGGATGCTATGTCGCTACACATTGAGCTAACATGAGCAAAGGGATATGCCAAGATTGACAGGAATTGATTGCTGTGGAAGTAGTATTTGAGACCCAAAGCACACATTTATTTATAGGCTTAATAAGTTTGGCTTGCTGGACTTTATTCCAAGACAACATTATTTTCTATTGGTTCAGGTCTCCTTATGGTGGCTGGACAGTGGTCACTCTGGACATAAAACATTTTCCCAGCGTCTGGGTTTGTGTTAATTTGTTTGCTTGTTTTGTCTTGGCTAGTAATATTTTCACAATTCCATCAACCAAATACAATCACAGTTGTCCTGATGCCTAGTGCAAAAGAGTAACAGTTCGGCAAGATCTCTTACCAACTTCTTTAAAGCATTGGTTTTGATCTTCATTCTTGCCTTAACAGAATACTTATTTTTGTCCTGACAGACATTCAGATGTCTATTGTTAAATACCCAACCACTCAGATACATGGATCCTATGAGGAGAATACCTGTCTGAACTATGTGTGTATCTGAACCTGAGATCTGTAGTAAATTAAGATTAACATTTCATGGGGATTCAGTGAGATACAGAGAGAGAGCAAGAGATACACCATGTCATTCACAAATGTGTGCAACATCTTTATTAGCATTTTTCTAAATGCATGTAAAATAGTAATCATGAACAGATTACAAATACCAGTAAATGGACTTCAACTCCTTCACATTATACTGTAACACGGACAGAAGAGTAAGTACATACAGTACATGGATGTTCAATCCATTTTTATTTTATTTTAGTTACCTGGGTATGCACGCCGCATGCTTTGGAATTCAAGACACAGGGTTGCACAAGTCATTACCCTCAATGTAAACAGACATTGACTTAACACATTGACTTTTTTTGTTAGCATTATTCGTCACACAGATTTTCAAAAGTCATACAAACCTGAATTATTTTTCAGAATAGAAACTTCAGAACTTCATAGATTTAAAAACAGAGAAAACATGATAGATAAAATGAAAGGGTGTGTTCAGGAATGGTGATGCACACACAAGCTTGGCTGAGCCCATTGTTCTAAATGCAACCGTTTCTCAGTGGACCCTTACTACAGGAGGAGAATGACATTATTCATAATTTCACAGCAGTCTGAGCACAGCATAGAAAACAACTGCTTCCATTGAACCATGAGTGACCATTTGTAAACTGAGAGGGTAGGAACACTCTTTGCTCTTTTCAATTATTAACACAAACATTAAAAAAAAACGTCTCACAAACCCTTTTTACACGATGGGGCATCTTGTGCAATGAAAAGGTAACTTTTTATGGGAAAAAGAAAGCAATTCTTTATTTGTCCACGAAAACTTCACTTGAGTCCTTTCTAAATAATAATACTCTGATCTTGAATAATCTAAATAATAATAAAAGTAAAAGTTTTCTTAGAAAAAAATAAAAGTAAATACAAGCTTAGAAACAAACTTCAAATAATGGAAAAGGACCATATTTTACAATCAGACAGATTAAAATAAAATAGATTAAAATCCTGCCAGTTTTGAATATTTAGAATGTGCACAAATAGGCATAGCAACACACAGCACAATTTCATGCACTTAGTCAACGCGATATAAGAAACCTCAAGAATTATACAAATGGAGACCACTTTTTTTTTCTTCTATGACAGTGCAAACCAGTTTGTAAAAGGTCTGTGGCATATCACCTACCACAGAGAAAGAGAAAACTGCTAACTTTAACCACAGGCACCAACAATCAGGAAAACAACAGAAAAAAACAAGCTAAGTCTTAAAATGAAGTAATTTTTGTACAATACTCAAAAATACTTACAACTGGTGTACCAATCAACAACTGTACCAATGGACAATTCCTGTACTCTGTCACCAGAATACCTCTATATTTGAACTGCATGTTAGTCATTTAGACAAACGAGGACCACCTTTATATCTTTTTCAAAAAAAATGTGCACAGACAGAACATCAACAAAGTGATGCATCAGAAGGTTTACCCCACCCTCAAAGAGATACAACAGGATATTTGTATAAATTCAGCCACTGGTTCTCAAAATGTGCGCTCACAAACTCATGTAATAACTATATGTGCCACACGCATGCCAGGTGAATATTGCTATAATATAATAAGATAGCTGTTTCAAATGAGCATTTGTTTCTACTATGGCTCATTACTTAGAGAAAATCCTCAACCAAGAAAAGCTTTAGGAAAGGTTTTGCATTACAGCCGACGATTTGACACAAACATCCCGTAGCATCTCTTTAAGCCCCCCGACCCCCTTTTATTTGCCTTTATATTGAAAGCAGAGGTGCCTATCAAACTACAAGGCTACATCTGATTGGAGTAGGAGGTGGGGCCGCCCACCTGGCTGTATTCTGATGCCTGCTCTAGGTCTCCCTGGGCACTGAATCCTCCTCCTGATTGGTCAAAGCTGCCCTGGTTGTAGGGCTGCTGGTTTAAGGTCCCGGCCTGTTTTTCTGGCGCCCCGCCAGGGTACCGAGCTGCGCCACCTTTGTGCCAGCCAGTCTCCTTGAAGACGAACCAGATGTTACCTGCCCATAGGACAAAGTTTAGGAAGCCAAAGACCTGGAGGAGAGAAGGATAGAGAGAGAGAGAGAGAGAGAGAGAGAGAGAGAGAGAGAGAGAATAATGATGATAATAATAATAATAATAATAATAATAATAATAAACTTTATTTATATAGCACATTTTTAAAACAGTTACAAAGTGCTTTACAAATGTGCAGATAAAACAGATATGCAAATAAAAACAAAAATATAAGTAGGAAAACAGTATTAAACATATTAAAAAGAATAAGGACAGCATCAATTAAAAGCTAGTCTATAAAACATAGTTTTAAGAAGAGATTTAAAAGAAAATACCAATCTTGCTAGCTGAATATCCCCAGGCAGGTTGTTCCAGAGTCTAGGGGCCCTAATGGCAAAGGCACGGGCACCTTTTGTCTAGAGTCTAGACTCCGGAATGGCCAGAAGGGCCCTGCCTGAGGATCTTGGGCTGCACTGAGGCTCTTAGGGGATTAAAATGTTAGAAATATAGTCTGGTGCCAGAGCCAGTTGAGCCTTAAAAGTGATCAGTAAAATCTTTAAATCAATTCAGGTAACTAGTGTAGTGAGGCTAACATTGAGGTGATGTGGTCTATTTTCCTATTACTGGTTAAAAGCATAGCTGCTGCATTTTGGACTATCTGTAACCATGAGAGGGACTTTTTACTGAGGGAAGAATAGAGGGAGTTGCAATAATCTAAACGAGATGAGATGAATGCATGGATGACTTTTTCTAGATTGGTAAATAACAAGAAAGGCTCTATTTTGGAAATGTTTCTTAACTGATAAAAACATGACTGTACAACTGTTTTGATTTGTTTCTGGAAATTGAGGTCAGCATAAAAAATATAAATAGTATGATCGATTGTATCAAAGGCTGCACTAAGATCTCCACTAAGAAGGAGAATTAAAATGGAACACTGACCTGAATCAGCTGCTAAAAGTAGGTTGTTTGTGACTTTAAGTAGAGCAGTTTCAGTGCTATGACAGGGGCGAAAACCAGATTGGAACTTTTCAAATAAAACATTTCTATTCAGATAGTTAGTCAGGTGATTATAGATAACCTTCTCTAAACTCTGGATAAAATATTTATTTTTTAGAAATGGGTCTATAATTGTTTAAAACTGATGGGTCCAGACTTTTTAAGAAGCGGTTGGACACTTAAAGTAAGCACACTTAAAGTAAGGCGGTACTGAGCCAGTGGCCATTAATAATAGCTATTAATAATAGCCAAAATGCTGGGGCAGACTGTTTCCATTACTTCTTTTAGTAGTCTAGTAGGGACAATATCTAGGGGACAAGAAGAGGATTTCATGTGTGATACAATCTTGATATGGGTTTCATCTGATACAGGAACAAATGAATCCAGGTTTGCCACCAATTGGTAAGTAACAGTCAGGTCATGTATGGGAGGGATGATCTGGTCTCTGATATTTAACATTTTCTTAATAAAGAATAGCAAGGTCTCACATTCTTTGGGAGAATGGTTGGTAACCTTGTTTAGTGGGGCATTCACAATTCTGTCGATAGTACTAAACAGTATTCTTGGATTATGAAAGGTCTCGGAGAACAAAATGTAGGAATTTCACCCTTGTGAAATAAGATGTATTGTAGTTCCAAAAGCGTTCAGTCAATTAAAAAGTTTATTGTCCAAGCAAAATAGTATTGTATGGTGCACTGAGTATACCGGGTAATGAAAGGCAGCTGAAATACAACTGTTTAGAGACCCCAAAGGTGTGGTGAGCTGAAAGTGGGAGTGGTTAACAACAGCCTTCCTGTCCACCTTTCAAGTGGCAGATAGCAGTTTCAGAGGTGTCACTGAGGCGTCATTGTTCACATATGGTGAGTAGACAGACCTGTTTGATTAGCATTATTATTGATAAAATTTCCTTACAAGAAATACTTTTCTCTCACTTTCTTTACAGAAGCATTCAATTCCTTCATCAGTTCCTTCAAGCGAATGTGGAAAACGCTGAGTCCTTCCATTTTCTTTCGTCCTTTCTACACTCTCTTTTTAAGGCGTGGGTGCTTTCATTTAGCCAGGGAGTGGCTCTGTCCAACCATTTGTTCTTGGTCTTAAATACTATTAGAACTATCTAACAGATCAACAGTCTGATGGGAGGGAACGGGAGCAGTTGAAGCGGCAATACTTTTTGAAAACGCCGAAACAGAATAGCTTTATGGTCAGACACATGAATATCTTTTGTCTCTACACCAGTAGTAAGACGAGAGATCATCACAAGGTCAAGGGTGTAACCTTTTAGATGTGTGGAATCTCTTACAGACTGAACAAGATCAAAAGATTCAATAAGGTTAGTGAAATCAGAGGCCGGTGCATTTGAGGGGCAACAAACATGGACATCCCCCAATATACAAACTCTGTCATATTTGGGCATGATGAGGGACAAAAGCTCAGAAAACTCTACAATGTACTCCCTATTTGCTTTTGGATGTCTGTATACTAAGACACAAAGCAACGGGACACTACTACTGATTGTAAAGCATAGCAATTCAAACGAGGAGAAGTTACCAAAAGAAATAGGGGAGCATTTGAAATCACTTTTGTGGATGACTGCTACTCTACCAGACAGCCTGGGTTGGTGAAAGTGAGAGAAATTTGGGGAGTGGCTTCGACTAGAACGGCAAAGTCACCCTGGTTCAACCATGTCTCTGTAACCATAAAAAAGTCTAATTCGTGAGAAGTAATGAAATCATGGCAAATAAATGACTTATTTGACAGGGACCTTACATTCAGAAGACCAACATTGACAGCTTTAGTTGAAGTAGTGATAGGCTGTAAAGGCATGTAAGGTAAAACAACTAAATTATTCATATTGGCTCCAGCAGGTCTGGAGAGAGAGGCTATACCGTCTTGATTTTATGGTAGAAGATGATAGGATCAATAGAGAAAATACTACTGGATCCACTGGTATATACTGTGTCATTAAAATCATGAATGGGGGACAGTAGATCAGAAGCATTTCCTACCATACAAAGGTGACATTGGATTGCATTTCATTGTAGTGTACTATGAACTGTGATGTTCAGTTCACCTAACATCAAAGATGTTAGGTGAACTGAACAGCATTCAGATAAAAATGTGAATACCTATGTTATATATGGCATGTGATGTGTGTGCAGTGTACAGTATTGTGACTCACCACGGAGGTGTTGAGGCCTGACCAACGAGGTCCCTGCATGGAGCCACACCTGTTGGTCTGGACCTTACAGGCAGAGATGAGCAGCTGCACCTCATCTGGGTCTGTGGCCACCTTGACGTCTGACAGGGCCTTGGCCCAGGCCGAGGAGCTCACCAGCCACAAGAAGGAGAACACCACTGTCACTATGAAGTCCTGATGAAGGAGAGGGGAGGAGAATAGGAGAGGGACTTTATATGCTATATACAAGAAGCTTTTTTAGCTGGTATTTGCCTATGAAACCATCTGATAACATTGCTTTCTGTTGCTTGCCTCTAGGAATTCTACACAATGGATTACAACTCTATTTGGTAGCAAATGGTATGTAGTGGTGCTTGTTTTAATGAGTTTCCAAGACACAAAAGAGTAGTTATCAGGTAGTTATGTACCTTAGTTGAGTTCAAACAGTTTCTGTGGTTTGGAAGAGTGTGTGTTCCTAAGACGAAATTAGTGAAAATTAAACACAACAATGAGAAGGGCAAAGGTCATGTGCTCACGATGAAGGGTCCTCGGTTGTTCTCACGATACTTGTTCTGGAAGAAGATGTAGACGATGGTGGCCATGAGGGAGTAGAGGAAGGCGAACACCGCAATGGTGACGAAGAACTCTGCCGAGGAGGAATAGTCCCCGATGAGGAAGAGCTGCTCTCTCCTCAGCCCCTCGCAAAGGGGCGCCTCAAAGGACACCTGATGCAATCTGACACAGAGGGGGCGGTGGGATGCATAGGGGGAGGCAGGGGAATCAGAACTATGTAATCTCAATTCAACAAAATAAGCACAGCAACTCACCCACTCATCTAGAATTGGTGGGGGCCCCTCCTACAACTACAGTGATTGGGATTGTTAGAGTAACATTTACTTCCATTTCCCTTACCATCTCTTCCTATGGAATTCCGCTCTACTGTAGGACAGAGGGATTTGAAGAGAACTTTAAAACATCAACCACACAGAACCTGAAATCAGAGTCTCTCTGTTTCACCGTAGGAGCATACAGCCATCTAGTACAAATAGCAGGCTCAAGGAGAGAAGACAGCCTGAAACTCTTGAAAGCATTCTCCACACAGTCCATTGGAGACAGTATATCAAGTGGAGTTACAGCCGATATGCTACTGCCTGCAACAGTGTATTTTAATGATAAGGTCAGGGTGTCTTTTGTGTGTCTCTACAAGTGGGTGTTTTTTTCTCTCTCTAAGAGAGCTAGGCTTTCTTATGTCTCAGGGGGAAATAGTTGCAAAGCTAGTCTACAGACCATTTCAGGCATTTATGTGCTTGAATCTGTCTAGCCTTCATTGCACATTGTTTGGCTGTATAAATGTCTTTCAGAGTGCCACACACATGGGTTTAATTGGCTCCACTAAATCTTTCATTAGGTGTCAGAAATTACATTTGAAATGGTTTTAATTATCAACCCGCTAGGCTAGGCAGAATTGTATGCATTGAAGGGGATACATAAATACTATATGTACAGTACACAGCCACAAACACACAGGCACAGGCACGTGCACAAGCATGCACACACACACATGGACACACACACACACACACACACACACACATGCACACACAGGATTTTAATTAGCAACAGGAGCTGGAGATTCCTATTATCTTTGAATTCATTAAACATTATGGGGCTGCGCTGGAAATGGAGAGAAAAATGCCTCCAACCCTAAATGTGCTCATATAGCAGAACAAAACAAAGGGTTGAAAAACAATCCATTACATATATGACCCACTTTTTTAAGTACTATATATATCTTCCTGTGAAGTGCACCAACAAATCATTTCACCACTCCAGACATAATTTAGAGTGGCTCGTTGAAGCCACTGAGTGAGGGGTGAAGGGGTACATAGTCAGACAGACAGACACACCTAACATCAGAAACAACATCGGAGTCTGTACCTGAAAGGATAGGCAAAGTTGATGCCGATGCTGAGGTTGCTGCTGGTCTTGTCCACACAGTCGACACTAACCCGCAGCTGCCCAGTGTAGCCTCCACATGTTGCAAACGCAAAGATGGCAAAAAGCTGCGGAGACACACAACCAGACAAACACAACTTTACCGAACTGCAGACAGTTCATTCCTGCACTTAAAATAGGCACATTAAGTCTGTCTGAGTCTAAAATGGGATCCATGACGGTTTGTAGATCAGTAGAGAAACGTCAACAGCTATCAATAATAAGTTCATACAATATTGCATCCTAAGCATGAAAAAGTCTGTGGATTCTGTCTGGGTGTAAGAGACAAGAGGAAGGATATGAAAGGAGCTGTTTAGACAGGGGAGATGGAGGGTCTGTGGTGATTGTCACCCCAGTGTCACTCTCAAACACACCTCACACACACACACACACACACACACACACACACACACACACGCATGCACGCGAGCACGCACTCACACACACACACCAAACACACACACACACACACACACACACACACACACACACACACACACTTCCTCTGACCTCAAAACTCTCAGATATACAAAATGCAACCCCAGAAGGCATGCTTTATGAAGATAAACAATATGCTAATCACACGTAATGTCCCCATGGACATGACAAGGAGAGTGAAACACAAATGATAGTCAACAACAGTGAATGAATCATCTGATTACTTTGGCAGTGTGAGGGGGCGTTATTGTGATTGCTAATGCTAAGGACAAAACAAACAAGAACCTTGCACAGATGGTGTTGTTGATGTAATTTCCTCCATATTACACATTCTCCAATAATTCTTAACTAAAGGTTAAACTCAAAAGCTACTAGCTCTAATCCTTCCCAAAAATGTTGCTGACCAAGCAAAGGCGGGGGTCAATTTCAATTATGCCTGCTCCCAAACAAACAGGTAATTAATTCCCGGGCACTACTTGTTTGCCCAGCAGTGTCAGGGACAAGGACAGGCACAGGAAAACTGTTACTGAAAATGCTGTCTGAATGACCCACTAGGGACAGTGACTACTTTTCTACGACTCTCGCTCTGGCCATCTTCTTCCCCGTTCCCTCCCCCCACCCCTTTCTCTCTCTTTCTCACTCTCTCTTATTCTCTCAGCATTGAGGTCTGTCTGACTGTCTGTCTGTCTGTCTGTCTGTCTGTCTGCCTGCCTGCCTGCCTGCCTGTCTGTCTGTCTATCTGCCTGCCTGCCTGCCTGCCTGCCTGTCTGTCTGTCTGTCTGTCTGTCTGTCTGCCTGTCTGTCTGTCTGTCTGTCTGTCTGTCTGTCTGTCTGTCTGTCTGTCTGTCTGTCTGTCTCTTTTGTTCTCTCCTTTCACCTTCTCTTCATTTGCCATCTAAGGTGATTTCTGCCAGCAATGTGTAGGCTATACAAAACAACAAAGATGAAAGAGAAGAGATATAATGACAAAAGAGAAAAGAGAGAACACTGTAAGGCATAAGCAGCTCCACCAACTACTGGAATCTAGAATAAACTAGTCTCCAGTGAAACCATCACATTGCCTTACCTGCATTCTCCAGAGTAGAAACTATTTTCAATGAGAACGACTTCTATGGGAGTATACATTCTGGCCATAATGAAACACATTAGTAATGCATTGAGAGCAGAATTGGCTCCTGCAAAGGGGTTAGAACTCTCACCCCTCTCCTGTAGAGCTGCTTTTGAGCCTGCACTTATTCAATGTGTGGAGACTGAGAAATAAAGAGCAAGGCCTTCTCACTGCTGGGAATGAGATTTTCTTGGAATGAGATTACTCTTCAGCAGATGACTCAGATGTCAATGTTCCATTATGAAACAAATAGATGTGTGAGAGTATTATATTCATACATTTGCCTGCATCATCCTCCCAGCACAGGTAATATGTTATCAACATGCTGCATACAAAATAGCTGACTGTTATCAATCCATCCGACTAGCTATCAGCTACCTCCTGGCCTATTCAAAGCACATGTTAATATCATTTTGCAGATAATTGCTACAGTCACAAGGTTAGAGTTCAAAGGTGAGGCTATTATAACTCCCAAACTCTTGGCTACTCAGTTTCAGACATGCATTGTATCACTTCAAGTGTGTTGACACATTATATGATTTTACATTTACATTTTTACATTCTTGACATTTAGCAGACACCTTTATCCAAATACATTTGTCTAAGTAAGTGAATCATCTATCCATCAGTGATCATAAGAAAAATAAATCTATGCTAGGACCAGGGGCCATTGGCAGTCACAATGCTAGAAGAAGGTATTTTAATTTATTTACAGTAGAGAAACTGTACAGGGGGTAGTCGGGATGAAGAGGTCTTTAAGAGGGACAGTTAAGATGTAGCCTGAAGAGATTGGACTTCAGTCTACGGCGAAAGATAGGTAGTGACTCTGCAGTCTTGACCACAGTGGGAAGCTCGTTCCACCAGTGGGGCGCCAGGACAGTGAAAAGCTGTGACCAAGTAGCGTGACTGCTGCATCCACGTAGAGGCCAGGTGGCCAGCCGAGGTGGAAGAGCGGAGTGATCGGGCAGGGGTTTGGGGGCTGACCATTGCTTGCAAGTAGGGAGGAGCTGTTCCCTAGGCGAGCACCAGGGTCTTGAATCTGATGCAAGCTGCTACCGGGAGCCAGTGAAGGGTGCGAATGAGGGGGGTGACATGACCGGGAGCCAGTGAAGGGTGCGAAGTAAGGGGGGTGACATGAGCAAATAGTTTTCTTGTTTTCTGCCAATCAGTATGCACTGATAGTCATCCCCTGAGCTGGTGGGAACTTCAGTATCTGTCTGACAGTGATCGCAGTATTCCCCCTGCACTCCTGCACTCAATGATGACCTCATCACCATTCTGAGTCAGAGAAATTCCTGGACATCATTAGGCTTCCACACCACGAGGCATGCTCACAATAAAACCACAGTCTCTCCTAGGGGTAGTTACAGAGACTCAAGATGCACATACACACACACACACACACACACACACACACACACACACACATACACACACACACACACACACACACACACACACACACACACACACACACACACTCCCTCCGTCCCGCCAACTTGATACAGCCTAGTCTGTTGTCTGGAATATTTACCAGCTTTGTCTGGGAATTCTGACAACAGACCATGAGAGAATTCCCATGCAGCTACTGAGCCACTCCTAAGAGGACTACAGTGGGAGTCTCAGTCACATTCATAACCAAGCACTACTCATCTGCAATATCTTGATCCCAGCCCTCCATCCAGAGTCATGAGAGTTGTAGTAGTTTTCATTAGTAGGACAACAATCACTGCCCATCATACAGCATATGTCTAGTGTTTATGGATTAAAAGGAATTTCAGTGAAGCTGTTTACTGTGGTGAGAATGCACCGACACGTACACGGCAGGCTTCAACAGTAGCAGCCTAGGGAGTCATAGCTGTCATACTGTCATACATAGCATACAGTGTAAACATATATACCATTTACAGCTGTACAGGGTACCTTTAAAGTGATATTAGATCATGACATTTCACACATTTCACACAGTAATTGTGGTCATTGCAGGCATTTCCCATTTTTCCCTGGAAAAAGTTGCATCTCTGTTTACAAATCCCCCAGCATTCCAGAGAAATAAATGTGAAATGGCATTTCAGAGAACCCTAACATGTAGTCAACCAGGAAGGTGAAATATTCCTTAAAACATAAAACTGTTAGGCTGGATTGAATACACTTATTGCAAAGGAGATAAACATTTTTTTCATTGCACCTTATCATTGATAATGCAGAAAACACATGATCATTGTCACAAATCCTCAGCATTTTATTTGCAAAAGTCAACTTATTTCACTGGTTTTTAGCAATGAAGTGCGATATAATGCCTTTATTATCTGGATCTCACATGTTAAAATACATCTGTTACTGCCACTATTATAACAATTTTTTTTTTACAGAATACTGGACCATACCTGATTAACTACAGTATATTTACTGTATGAAACTTGGACTTACCGGAGCAAATATAACCATACACATTTAAAAAGGTAAATACAATCCAGTCTCGTCACACAGGAGGTTTTCCAGTAGCTCTCTCTCCCATCCTACTAATGAAACCGAAGGAAGAATAATGTCCCTAAAGACCGAAAAGGATTGTGTGTCTCTATCCCCCTCTCTCTCTCTCTTTCTCTCTCTTTCTTTACCTCCCTCCCTCCCTCTGTCCCCCTCTCTCTCTCTCTCTTTCTCTCTCTCTCTTTACCTCCCTCCCTCCCTCTGTCCCCCTCTCTCTCTCTCTCTTTCTCTCTCTCTCTTTACCTCCCTCCCTCCCTCTGTCCCCCCCTCTCTCTCTCTCTTTCTCTCTCTCTCTTTACCTCCCTCCCTCCCTCCCTCTGTCCCCCTCTCTCCTGGAGTAAAACAAAGAATACTGAGAGATACAGAAAAGTGAGAGGAATATAAGAGAGGAAGATGCTGGCACCTATCAGGTTGTGGTAGTAACAGAGAGGGTGAGAGACTCATCCAGTAATGACACGCACGCACGCACGCACGCGTACACACACACACAAACACACACCCCCCAAGTAAAACTACACTTCAGCATCCCACCCCTTTTGAGATCAACACACCGTAACATCCCATACTCACTGCAGCATTATGACAATCATAGATATACTGTAATAGACCTACCAGTTACACTAAACCATTCAAATACAGCACCAACATAACAGATAGTACTACACCTTACAATGCTATACATCAATATGGCAGACAAGAATCACAGGGCATACCATAACAACCACACTGAATCAACACCCCATCATGCCAAACCATTTTGAGCAACACCAACAATGACCTCACCACAGGTGTGCAAAAATAACTCACAGTGAACACCAATCACACCGGACCTAATTAGTTAATTACGTGAACCCAACGGGAGGACATAGCAAACATGTCTCCACCAGAAATGATTGTTGTTGAAATCCTATTTATTAGTAATGAAATGATGTGTCACAAGTTGTCATTAGAGCTGTGGTCAGAGGAGGCTGTTATTATTGGGAAAGACATTGTTTTGTTCTGTGTTTCCACGCTTCATTAGCATAGGCAGATTGACTATCTGGCCTACTACTCTGACGCTAACAGTGTCATTGCTCTTAATGAACATGATGACCTACTCTGCTAATGAAACAGCACTCTCAAATACCAGAGCATTAGTCTGAGGAGAAGTTGTTATTTATGTTACTGTATCACAATCACAAATGCAACAGGTAGAATTTACCTGGTAGAGTTTCATTACAATAAGTAAATAATATGGCCAGCACTCTCAAATAGAAAAATAAATGATGGCTTAAGGCATAATCAGCATAGTCACTGTGGACGCGTTTCGGCGTTTCGTAAGAGTTTCATTATAGACATTTGATTGTTTCTCATGTTTCTAAGTTCCTACCCCTGGACACTTCTTGTACTGTAGATCTGAACAGATTGAATGGGTTGCAGCATGGTGGAGCTATTAATATATTGTTTAAACCCATCCTTTCAGATCTATGACAAGTGTCTACTGTCTAGACGTAAGGGCAAGAGAGTGATTTTGAAGGAGGGAGATATTTGTGAAATTGTGACACTAAAACAAGATTCGCTACCTGCAATCTCTATGATTGGATTAGCTGATACAATGGCCAGCGCCGGTGTTCTTTAAGAGAGGTGATAAAACAATAAAACACAATGAAATCTAATGCTATTGCGCTTTTCCCTCTCTTCTTGTGTGAATTATGACATATATATTGATCGTTGGAAGACTGAAAAACACAAAGGACAAACAGTGACAAATGGAGTATCATTTTGTATAAATGCAATAATTTTAGTGTGCTCCAACAACCCTGTAGGGCCTATAGCAGAGGTAGATATTAAAGGTTGGCTGAACCTGCTTTAGAAAGAGTAGAGAAAGTATCAGCAACCCAAACGTTTCCTTCCCTCAGAGTCCCTGGACTAATGGGGTGATACCAATGCTATCAGCTGTGATCTGGAGAAATCAGGGGGGTATGACAGTTTAATATGGCATAGCTTTTTAATCCCATTGTAAAAAATACAACCAGAACAACTCCCTGTGGCAATGATCGATGAGAATCCAACTACAGCTACATGAAAGAAACTGTGATTTCATGCATTACATTGTATAGGCCCATCTCATACCAAAATAACAACACAATACAAGGAAAGAATGAGTATCTCCTATACAGTCCTTTCCCAGACAGACATTTTTATGCTTCCAAAGAGTACTGAAGCAGTTGTGTATCTCAAGATATGGACGGGACGGATTATTCTCGAAACTGACTGACATGGCAGCTTTAAGGTTCAGTAGTCAAATCATCTCCCAATGGTCACCCAAAGCACTGAACATAGGTCGTTCCCTCAAGGATGAAATAACAATAGGCTCCAATCTCTGCTTTGGACCATCTCTCACTATCCACATCCAAGCAGGAATATACTCCTCTGTGGTGTGTGAGGACTATACCCAGACATAATAAGAAAATAAAAATGGATTCCTAGCTCTGCTTAGTCATCACAGTGTAATAACCTCAAAGCAGGGCCAGGCTAGCTCCTGCTCTCTCTCCTCAGTGTCACTGGCAATACTGCTGTGGGCCTCTATAAGAATGGCGCCAGGTGCTGTGGCCGGGGGCTGGTGTCATTGGAAC
>NC_139658.1:3642894-3652894 GCF_951799395.1 Argentina silus
ATTTTATGTTTTTTTCCTTTTGGCAGGCACTGCCTCAGCATTCATGTTCAAACGAAATTGGCTTTTGCTAATTAGCTTTAAACTGCTCCACGTGCTCACACTTCTGTTTCCCAGCTTCAAGTTCAAAAGACTGCACAGTATGCGATTGACGTTTAACGTTGACAGGTGGGCATTGATTGGCAGATGTTTTTCAGTCAACCATGGCTAATCAGGGGTGGGATCATAAGTGTGGCTCATGGTTTACTATCCAATGGAAGCCACAAGCTTTCTTATTATTTGTGGGAATTTTTGTGTTTCAGCACCAAAAATGTATGGACTTAAAATTGCTTGGCGAGCTACTTATAGGAGGCCCATCTCATGTTTGACACTGGAGCTGATATTCTGCCATGACTCATCAATCCAGAGACCTTTTTGGACTGCTACAGTAACATCCTCAACTCTATATCATCATAGATGTTATCCAAACATTTTTTTAAATTATAAATATCATAACACTGCTATTTTTCCCCATATCTATTTGGATAGGCGACAAAACATGCTCGTAAAAGTTTGATTTTGGATAATGACACCTATAACTATACAGAGTTGAGGAAGCTAGCAGTCCAAAAAGATGTCTAGATCAGTGAGTCATGGCGTAATATTAGCTCCAGAGTGCACTTTATGATTTCTTGGCAGCAGTATTCTATAGGGTATATGAGGGACTTCTTTAAACCCAGAAATGCATTTTTCTCACATCAGTATCATACCTTGCTGAAATAAGTATCATACTTTACGAGCAACAATAGTCTATGACTATCCAAAACTGCAACTTTGTGCAAGAGTTGGTCCTCTCTAGTCAAAGACCCACTCCAGTAATTTAAACAAGCACTAGACATGACCTCACTCTCCAACCTTTCCCCTGTAAGGTCATTTTCACTGAGCCAAGTTGAGGATAGTGGCATAGGCATGAGCTGTGGCCCTTGCCCAGACATTGGGCTGGGGATGCCAACAGGAAGGGACAGGGCAATCTTTTCCTGTCTGAGTCACAGGCGGCGGCTGATAGAACTGTCTGGTCTGAACTGACAGGTCTAGGTAAAGGGTACATGGGGCTTTGGTAACTCTGGTAGTCATTGGTTCTCTCCTTGCATTGATCTGACTGTCTTGAAGCTAGGCAGCATAGCATGAAACTTTGATTGTCACAATGAACACATTGGAGAGTTGGGGGTAAAAAACGGACCCAAGTCTCCATAAAACTGATCAGAGAGCACAAGCAAGCTAGCATTATCAGACCAAATAGGACTGTGTGTGTGTGTGCATATGCCTGTGTGTGTGTGTCCTTATCTGTGTAGTTGTGCTTGTGCTTGTATGGTAGTCAAAAATGATCAGAAACCACAGAGACGTGACAAGTACTGCCAATGTGAGACCCAATGTGTTTACGCCTGTGAGTGTTACCCCGGTGATAAGCCCCATGTTCAGTAGAGGACACTTCAAATGGAGAGAGAGAGAGAGAGAGAGAGAGAGAGAGAGAGAGAGAAAGAGAAATACATTCCTGAAATGTCATGTCCTCTTATGAAGCGCTTCCTAATTTGCATAACTATGAAGACTTTATGGCCCCTCTCCCCCACTGTACTCTGCTCTACACAAGGAAGGGAGCAAAGGTCACTCAGTGATTAACATATATAACATTTTGACCTTGTAGTGCACCAACCCTGAGCAAAGGCAGGTTATAAGGGAATGCATATAATAATTTTAAGTCAAAGCAGCTAAATTTCAACTCATTTAAGTTTTTGTGGTTCTTTTGCAGTATGTCTTATTTATTTATGTAACCTTTATTAAACCAGGTGAGTCATTGAGAGCACATTTTCTTTTACAATAATAAAAACAAATTGGCCTACAATGATGATGTCATCCTCATACTGTACTTACTGTATTTCATATTTTATTAAATAAAGCTGCATTGCCTGGCAAGGGACTCATACATAGCCCTCATCTGAACATGTATGGTGCTAATACTGCTAAAATAACCTACTGTAGAGTTTTAAAACAAACTCCAATCTGGCTTCCAACAACCACATTGAAGTGAAAAGTATGCTGTCTGTTACTGATAGCTGATGTGACAGCCTTATTGATATGTCAGTAGTATTTCTACAGTTGCCAGTAGTGTGAAGAGACATCATCTGACACACTTCTGAACCCCAGGCCAGGCAGCTTTAGTTCATACCGTACAATATGAACATGACATCATTATTATAGGCCAGTGTTGGTATCCTCAAAGAGTGCTGTTACTCATAATTGAGACAAATTGTTCACCAACATAAGATGATAAATCTTAATGTAGAACTGCCTGCATGCACACGCGTATGCACCCGCTCACAAATTTTTTTTACACAGTCTTGGGGCACATCTCAGCTTCTACATGAGTAGCGTGGGGAGCTTACAGCTGCATGGACAATGTGCAAGGGTGACCTAGAGCATGAACACACATGGGAAACTACCACACAGTAGCTGACCCGCACTGAGAGATCTGTCTTGGCACATTTTGAGTCTCATATCACTCTGCAGAGCAACCACCCACAGACACACAACAGAAAAGTTTCCATGCAGTTCTCTGCATGAAAACACACAGCCCTGTATTGAAAGGCTCGCTTGTAATATAAATGTCAATACAAACGCATCCGTAAATGTCAGAGTCTTGTAAACAAATGGAATTGACAGCTGTGCGTCTCTGTGGCTATCACAGAGGTCTCTGAGGTGGATTCCTCAATACACACACACACTCACACACACTCACACACACACACACACACACACACACACACACACACACACACACACACACACACACACACACACACACACACACACACACACACACACACACACACACACACACACACACACACACACAGATGACAACCAACATGTAGGCCTAGCAGTACTGGCTTCTAAAGAGCTGCTGTCGTGTCAAACTAATTAGTGTCAGAATCGTACAGAGATTTACCTATTTTGTGTTTCATCTCCAAAAAACAACAGAGGAGCTAACTAACTTGCAAAATAAACTGATTTTGGGACAGACGTCTGACATACTGTATCTATTCATCTAGCATCCTGGGGTCTGGATAGGACAGAGCAGTGGCCAGGTAATGAATGAGAGCCTTAAAGCCAATTAGGATGCTTTGGGACAACATACATCATTAAGATTTCAGAAGCAGAAACACAAATTTAGCATTTATACCCAATTCCTGTTTTTGCTCAAATGACCTCTGAATACATTGGTCATGTGATTTGAGTGACGGATTGTTTGGATCCGTAAGCACAGCCAGCACAGCATAAGTCCCATATGATTCTAAACGAGGTGAGAACAAGCAGGTGAGAAAGCATAAAGGTCCTGTGCTGTTACTTTTACATTTACCTTTTAGTCATTTAGCAAACGCTCTTATCCAGAACGACTTACAATAAGTGCATTTGTCTAAAGTAAGTGATTCAACTGTACATCACAGTTATCTCAAGTAAAACTTTCCATAAGAATAATAGCCAAAAGCACAATGGTAGAGCAAGGGAAGAAAACAATTGGTTAGTATTTATTTTATTTTGTTGTATTATTATGCAAAAGTTCAGGTAACGTACAATTGGGTACAGTATGTCGGTAAGTGCTAGGGGAGAGGTCTGAGGAGGAGGAGGAGCTCAGGTGTAATCTAAAGAGATGGTCTTTAGTCTACAGAGGAAGACAGGTAGCGACTCTGCTGTCCTGACACTGGTGGGAAGCTCATTCCAAGAGCCAAGACCGAGCTGAGTGACCACTAGGTCCACGTGGAGATGGTGCTGCCAAGCGGCCAGCAGAGGTGGAAGAATGGAGTGATGGCGCTGTGGTTTGGGGACTGACCATTGTTTGCAGATAGAGAGGGGCCGTTCCCTTCACTACCTGGTAGGCAAGCAGCAGGGTCTTGAATCTGATGTTACTGTAATAATACTGTGGTAGTATTACTGCAATATGTCTCAGGTTTAACATGGGTCTCCTGTCAGACTGACTAATGATAACTAGATGTTTTTTTGTGTCTGCATCTGGTCCCTCCCATGACTCAAAGTTCAACAATATTGGAGTATTTGGAATGCTCTTAGCGACCCAATCGATCCAGTCATCTGTGTGTGTGTGTGTGTGTGTGTGTGTGTGTGTAAATATACACACATTTACAATTTAAGCCATCATTTACATCAGTGCCACTGCAACTGTATATTTGCAACTGTATATTTTCTCAATGTGACAGGAAATCGTTACCCTTTCATGCGAGTGGCAGGCTGCACGCACGCACGCACGCACGCACGCACGCACGCACACACACACACGCACACACACACACACACATACACAGATCTGTGAGCGTTATCTTCATCATACAGATGGTGCTTTGGATCATCTGCCTGCTCTTTTGGGCTGACCCACAAATATCACCATGAATCTTAGTCACATAGAACAAACCATTGTAACTGTCTCTCCTGCTCACCCCATTGAAATCTGTTCAGTTTCAGGCTAAAGGTTACTTGTCTTTACACATTTGTGGGTGTCTGCTATGAGGTTATGAGACTTATTTCCCTCAAGTTTGCAAGACAAACAAACCATCACAAGTAATGACATTGAGATCATCATGCACAAATATAATACTCAGTAGCAATATTAAGCAGTCATGGGTTATGCACACACACACGCACGCACGCACACACGCACACGCACACACACACACACACACACACACACACACACACACACACACACACACACACACACACACACACACACACAAACACACACACACCAACACACAAATAAAAATGCAGGTCTCTCCTCAGCACAGCTTTATGTGTGCACTAAACACTCCCTCTGCACTTTAAAGTAATGGAGCCATTTTCTCCTCCAAAAAATACCCATTCAACTACACTGACAATGGCTAGCAATTTTACATCCATAAATTAAAAACATTTAAATAACACCATGTCATATTCAAGTCCACACAGTTCAACAGGGAGGCATACATTCTGACACCCTCATGGCTACAGTCATTTCTATTACTCACATCAAAGGAAATCAGGTATGTCGGTTTATGGCACCCTTATACCATAACTGTAAAATACATGACTTAAGCAATAAGCACAACATATAATTTGGGTTGAATATGTGACATGGAGCTGAGATTTCTGACTGTAGCCTAAGCATAATGTTTTGGGCAAAATCACTGTTCAATCAATTCTTATTATTTCATGCGTTTTAAGTGATCTTAAAGGTGCACACGCGTCAATGAGGCTATAATCGCACGACAGTAAGACTTTAAAAGTCCAGCCTTCTGGTGGGCACCAAAGATCAACAGTACTGTAATACAGAGGCGATTCATTACATAAACTTGAGTCATTTGGTCACGGTTAAGCGGATCGTTCACGCGTTGATTGATCATGCGCTGGGACGGTTCCTTTCCGGAGAAAGTGGAGCAACACAATCAAAGGAATTTCAATTTTAAAAAGGAAACGTTTCACCTGAGACCAATATGAATTAATGAAAACAAAATGAGCACAGTATTGCAGATTTGTTTGCAAAACAACATGTCGAGTACCGTTGGGTATAGTACATCAAAGGCGCAATAATTAAAGCGCACCGGGGTAGAGCGCGCACATGTAAATGTGACTGCTATGCAGAGCTAAATCTCAAGACAAATACTAATGCATAATTAGTTAAGACTATACGCAACATGTGATGAAGTTATTGAATGCAAAACAAATAAGACAATATGTTTATACCAACACTGAACTTACCCATTCCAAAACGCGGATAAATCCAAGAGGTAATTTAAGCACGTGGAACGTCCCAACAGACACAAGCTAAAACAATAACGACAAACAAAATAAAAAGGTAATTATTTATTTACATATATGAATATGGCATTGCATACATGTACAATGTCTCTGATAGGAATCAGACTATTTAACGCAAACCATATTGCTAATGAGGGGGAAAAAAAACACTATCATTCGAAATACCTGGTTTGCGGTTTCCATTTTAAGAATACTTTTCTCCCTGCTTGGTTATATGGCTATCCAAAGCGATGTGTCTGTGTCTCCCGCGCGTAACGAAGACTCTCAGCTCTAATTGCTACTCCATACGGAAACACCCGAGCTTCTCTCGGCTTGTTGAAAAATAAAAATCACCATAGTGACAAGCAGGGATTGGCTTCACGAAAATAAACGATGGTTTCAACATTTTGTGATTGGATAAGATTATTTTGATATCGATTTAGCCTACGGCGGTAGATGGAGACTCGCTGGAGTTGGACGAGAAGGAGCTCTATCTTCCACGTAAATTAGCTTGACGGTTCATAGGAAACTCAAGAGATGTTTCGAAATTCAATTCCTCCCCACTTCATGATAAAGACATTCGGCTATTCTTGCCATGCCATGCGTAAAATGATATGCTTGTCATTTGTCTGTAACCTGTCACAGCGAAGTAACCAACTCACAGCGAAGTAGCCTACTTATTAGTGAATAAGGCAAACATTTTTCCGCAAATATCCAAAGCATTACGTAATTACAGTACACACGTGGAAGGATGGAGATTGGCCAAATAGGTCCGAACATCTCTCTTGCGCAAAGTAGCGTGTGTGTGTGTGTGTGTGTGTGTGTGTGTGTGTGTGTGTGAGAGAGAGAGAGAGAGAGAGAGAGAGAGAGAGAGAGGGGGGGGGGGCCTCATCATCTGTGCTTTGTAATGGCAGCGCTTTGTTTTGGATAAAAACAAAGTCAACAATATTAACTGAGAGAAGTTAACGCTTTAACAAGTTAATGACCACTGCACCTCTGCAGGGGCATAACTGTCAGGACAGTACATACTAGTTTTTGTATGTCGTATACGTAGATGTTTGACCATTAGAGCAGAACCTTGGTTGCTCAGGCCCACCTCTACCCTCTCTATGGTTCACTTATAGGGATTTCACAAATAAAAAATATACAACATAGAACATTATTCTTTATTGTACATGAGACTTTTTGACCCTTCAAACCATTCCAATTCTGCAACGTTCTGAGTGTTACTGTCAGTGTGTGGCCTAGGCGGAATGTCAACATGGCCGCCAGATAGAACCAACCAATGCAAACGTGACTCAGTGTAGACAGACATGTTATGTAATGCGGTGCAGGGATAGTTTCCGTGGCTGTCAGTGCATTCACAGCACACTGACAGGTTTAAATGGCTCGGTGAAATATCATGTTTGCCTCAGCTTCAAGACGTTGATTGTGTATATTTACATGAAACTCGACCCCTTTTGTGCCTTTACTTTTCCTGTTGATATGATGATCCCTCGCTGTGCGATTGACATTCCTAGTCAGCCCGCTGGAGGTTGAGCAATTCGTCATCTAATTAACCCGCCGAGGCAGAGAAGAAGAGAGCTGGACTGTGAAACTCACTGAGGGCAAGGGAGGCTTCTTGATTCTGCTCGAGTGATGACAATTCCAATACAGGGAAGGGGAAACCAGGCTGACGGCATAGCTAATTTGACATCTCTTCTCCCCTGTTCTCTCTCACACACGTGCGTGCGGACACACACTCACAGACACATGCAAGAGCGCCAGGCACACACACACTTCCCGCTCTGTCCATAGGACCTGCTTCTCTTCAGAGCCAAGTGACATTAGTTGTGAAGACCTTACATGACAGGGCTACATAGGACCATGTCTTCCATTTTTCGGAATTGAAACAACAAACTTGTCTATCTACTTAGTACAGAGAGCAACTTTAAAGGTCCAGTATGTAACATTCAAGTTTTTTAAAAGCTTCCTAATTGTTACACAGTGAACAACTGGCGGAACCAAAGACGGCACAAGAGGCGTAGGAACGTTTAGCCCAGTGGGCGTATTTAATAAAAGGAATAGTAATGAATAATAATAACCAAGGTAGGGTAATCCGTAATCCGAAAGCGAATGGTCGAGGGCTGGTCCAGGGTCGATAGGAGGGAGGCCCAGGATACGGGGAGGGAGAGGAGCTGTGGAGACAAGGGGCTAGGTCCGTGGAAGGGTTGGGGCCGTGGAGACAAGGGGCTAGGTCCGTGGAAGGGTTGGGGCCGTGGAGATGAGGGGCTAGGTCCGTGGAAGGGTTGGGGCTGAATCCAGGAGTCAAGACGTGGAAGTCACAGTATGTTCTGGCCCCGGAGTGGAGTTCTGGCAGGACTCATATAGTGCGCTGATTGGGAGATGGTCTGCAGGTGTGCTGATTGAGGATCTTATCCAGGTGCGCTGTTGGCTGGAACCAGGAAGCGTGTGTTCCGGTGATGATCGCCGAGACCTCGAGGTGGTGCCAGAGGGTCGGTCAGTCGGAGGACCCGTAGAACTAATGGCTTTAATGACTATGTTTAATCGGTAGCGATCAGGAAATGATATCCCTTGAAATAAATATTTCATTTACAAACGCTGTTTGGTGCTGTGAAAGCTCTTTCTAAAATGGAGTGTCCTAACTGATACTTGTTTTGTATACAAACATATTGTCACTGGCCATGGGTGTTCGAGGTGAGTGGACTCACTGATTTTCGCCTGTCTGTATGTGGTGGCTACGAATCGTGTGCACATGCAGAAACACAACAGCTAATGCTTTGTCAAACACCCCTATACACACCAGCAGCCCAGACCAGAGTCCCAGAGCTGTCAATCATTCTTATAGCACCATGGTAACCCCCTTCGAGATTCCAAGGGGGCTATCCACACCGAAATGTGCAAATTGCCGTTTGCCCCCCTCGGGAGGAGCCACTGTTCATTTGAAGGATGGCTGCGGTCACACAACTGCGTGTGACTGTTCCAAGGTCAACTCACGCCACTCCACCCGCCCTTAGTGCCTTCATCGCCACCCCTCAGAGAATGCTGAGAAAATAGCTGCAAATAGATGAAAAAGCACCTGCAGGGATTTCAGCTGTGGCCAATCATCTTCTAAAGCTCTCTCCCTCTCTCTTTTTCTCCCCTTGCATTCTCCCGCCCGCCTCCTTACAGAGAAGAGACAGAGAAGGGGTGAGAGTTGGGTGTTAAAGATGAACTGAGCTGCTTACAACTTGAAGTGATAAATATTCGACAGCAGCATGTTGAAGTGATAGTAAGATCATCTCCCACCTTGCTCTCATGAGGACCATCCTAACGCTACCGAAGGCTTTCCTTGGGATTAAAGGAAGCCTCCTTGCTCATGAAACAGCATCATTTACGTCTCCGTCGCCATCCCCCAGGGGTGAACACTAAGGAGAACCTGTCATACACGCTGGCAGGTGTCGAAACGGATCACACACACACACTTAGAGGAGCTGCAAATGTACTGCATCCCAGTGATGACCACACCTGGGTACAGCACCAGGGGGCTAGAGAGTGATGAGAGTGAGGAAAGGGAGGTGTGTGTGTGTGTATGTGTGTGTGTGTGTGTGTGTGTGTGTGTGTGTGTGTGTGTGCACGTGCGTGTGTGTGTGTGTGTGTGTAAGATAACAATAAGATATAGTAATACCCAATCTATAGTTCAGCACCATTCAGCATGCTATGCCTATAATTAGGTCAGTAGTAAAAATTACTTATCACAATGATCTTTGAAAATGTCAACTGTCAACAATGTCAACAAATGTGTCAACTGTTCAGTAAAGGGATTGAGCAATTGATGATACACAGAGAGAATTAACCAAGACATTAAGGTTTAATTAGCAATGAAGCAGCGAAGGGTAACTAAACATGTGGTGTGCCTCTAATCATCATTTGTGTAAGCAGCCAAGATATTTGATCTGTAATTAATTTATATTTGCAGGAGGCAGGGAAATTAATTGATCATTAAAGCCATGGCCAATGCCTGGCAGACCTGGGTTCAAATAGTAGCCTAATTTAAAATACTTGTGCTTTATTGAGTTTGCCTAGAGCAAAGGAATCAATGGCGGCCTACTGTCGGGTGCATGTTACAGTCAGGCATGAACTCTGTTGTTCACAAACCAAGACAATTAAACATCAAAGTTGTATTAAATAGTCAAACTAAAAT
>NC_139658.1:3655394-3690394 GCF_951799395.1 Argentina silus
GTGCAGTGTGTTATGGTTGCACTCCGTACAGCAGTTATATGCGGGGGTCAAATTGGGATTTAGAAGACGGGGAGTCCCTTTTTTTAGGGTGGGGAGATTGAAGATCCCTGTTAAATTAAAGCTGTTCACAGCTTTTTTACATACTTCAACTGGAAAAGCATGACCTTGGGCTTTCATTTGATGTACAAACAATTCCTGGGTGCTTGATGAATATGGTGTCAATATCCTCTCCAACATTTCTATTCAAGTGTTATTTATTCTCTTTTAGGTGAGTCATCAAGGATAAAATAATTATTGGCATCTAAATATGACCTAGCGGATGATCACAACCTGAAAGTAGGGAAGATCCTACTTTGACTGTAATCTCTCCTGTGCTCAGTAAGAGCCAAAACTGAGATATGTAATCTCAGCTGGACTTGGAGCCCTCCACAGATATGAGTGTGAGTTGAGCCAACCTCAACTGGCTCTCTGCACTAAAGAGGTACAAATCAACAGTGGCAGATTTGGAGGGCATGTCACCTCTATCACACTTCATTTTCAGAGTCCTGTGAAATCTGTGAGTTTGTGGACCATATCACAGACCATACAATATCTGTCTAGTTCTTCTTCTTATGAGAGATTGTGTATTTCTGAGAATTCAATAATCCTGAAGCTGTCAAGTGAGGAATTCCATACTAAGGCAACGTAAAAAGTAAAGGGGATCCTTCCCCAGCCAAGTGAGTTCAGACTCACATAGTAACCCAACAGATTCTAGGATGTCATCTGTTACATTAATAGTGTCCAGTGAAAACGCTAATTCAGCTGCTTTGGAAATGGTTGGCTCCATAGCAAATGGGGTGAAGAGTCTTTTCAGGGCCACTGAGCCTTCTGTTAATCTATGGCTTCAAGAGAGCAGTGAGCAAGCCTCAAAAACCTCTAAGGCCTCCTCCATTGGCTCCCTGTGGTATTGAAATACAGGAGAGAAATGTCTAGACAACTAAGGCTATTTACACACATTTAAAAAACAAAGCTGAAGAATTACTTCATTTTGCATAATATCTGATCCATTCAGAGAGAGCTGTCAAAATCACAGCAAAATATGACTACAGGGGAGCTTTTAGAAATCCAGAGCATTGTTACAGGTATGCTGGATGAAGTTGAGAGGATGCAGGTAAGTAGTGAATGTGGTGAGGAACTGGTTTTCAAGGATCGCCGGTCAACTCTTCCTCTTCGTCATCATCATCCTCATCATCAAAAGCAAAGAGGTGGGAATTAGAGTATGTATCTGGTGCCCTTCCTGGCACGCCCATCCCATCAGAGTTACCGGACAGTACTCAACCTATCGTAAGATGTTCAGTCATCGACATGAGAGACTCCATTATGGAAGAGTCCATGTGGGATACCAGGCAAACCATGTCTGCCATATTGGGAACCATCATGAAGGAGGTGTATCCAGAGGATGTAGGACAGGTTATACCTCACCGTGAACTAACAGTCTAAATATCAAGACTGGAGGAGCTCATGTCCCAGGGGAGGATTTGCACTCTCTCCCATTAACTCTCTAACAGAGTCCACAACATCATATCATAGCAACTGTGCCCCTCTGGTCATGACAGTTGCAGCTGGCAAGAGTGCGTCTGACACCATCCTCTCTAAGATGAAGAGGACTGAGAGACAAGTGGGGAAGCCCTTAGCACATGAGCTGGTGCAGCTCTTTGCTGAAGAGTCTGTGGAGCACTTACTGCTTCCATGTCTGTTTCCTTTCTCCTCTTCATTGAGGTTGGCCCAGGAAGGCTCTCCTCTGAGCCTATCAGCCTCTGTATCTGAGGATAATGTCCAGAGTGCTTCCTCTAGTCTGGTCACTGTCAGTGACTTATATATGAGCAGCTCTGTTAAGTCCTCCTCCATACTCAGTGACACAGTGAGTCTCTTACAGTAGGTAGGGGTTTTATAGGTACATCTAAATCCCGTCACTGCAGAAATGTAACAGTGTGAAGTGCTGCCGAAAGCCACCACAAGGTGGTGGGTGACAAGAGCTGTGAAGGATGGGATATGCGTCTTGCACTTGCAAACATCCATGTTTGTTTACATTTGTCAGCACAGTAATAGTTTGGGTTTTTTGTAATATCGAGCCCTCTGATTGGTTGTAATATCGAGCCCTCTGATTGGCTCTAATATCCAGCCCTCTGATTGGCTGTAATATCCAGCCCTCTGATTGGGGGACATGAGGGACCTCAACCTCTCATGAGATAACAATATATATCAAGTTCAAAGACCTCACTTAGATTCTCTTTGTCTAGAGCCAGCGTGGTAACTAAAACCTCAAAATTAACTCAATGATTTGAGGCCATCATGACTAGGGAGGAGGACACTAGTTACTCTGATGTAGTTTGCCAATTGTCAGCCAGTCCACACATTGACAGTGATGACTTTATGAGCCTGATCACTATAATAGTAGTCAGACTTTTATCTAACATCCAATCACAGTGTTTACTCCTCTGACATTATTGTTGAGGCACAGGACCTGATCAGAAAGGTCCTGTCAGAGTTCTGTGCAGCTTCAGGCCTATCCTCTTAAACTGAGGATCCACAAGGTCTATAGGTCTGTCCATAAACATCTGATGGTGGTGTTTGTCTCTGAAAACCCAGGACACTGATTTAAACGAAATTCTGGTAAAGGTAGTGACAACAGTAGAAACCAAAAGAAGGATTCCAGTAGTTCAGAATCAGCGGAGGACCAGACAGCTGTTGAAGATAATGTTGGTAAGTACATATTGAAGATATGGTTAATTTAGTGACATTTGATGGACCAGTGTCTAAATAGCTAGATTGGGTCTTGGGTCTTGAGTGGACCCGCTCCTCCATTTTTTTTTCACAGGAGCAATGTGAAATATTTGGCCTCTGACAAGCTTGACACCATTCTGCTCATTTGCTGCAGTGAAATGTCACAGCTCAGTAGTTTTGGACACCATCACATATTTCACAGTCGGTTCTTAATTAAACATATCATCATGCGCCTGTGAAAACACAAAGAAATAAAACATGATTAGATTTTGAAACAAAGGGCAAGCTTTTGGAAATATGTCTGGTGAAATGGCATTAGCCCTGGTCTCATTCTGCACCAGTAAGACAGCGTAAATAATCAGGATTAACATTAGCATGATGAGAGAGAGAGAGAGAGACAGAGACAGAGACAGAGACAGAGAGATGAGGGAAGCAGCTCGGTCTGTGACAACTTCAAATTCAGCTTGGTGGTAGACAGGGACACATGCATAACACATCATAAACACACATGTGCATTCAAGCACATACACACACATCTCTCTCTCTCTCTCTCTCTCTCTCTCTCTCTCTCTTTTACACATATCCACCCACCGACCCGCACCCACACACATCCACCCACCGACCCACACACGCCGACCCACACACACACGCACCCACGCACACGCACACGCACACACACACACACACACACACACACACACACACACACACACACACACACACACACACACACAGGTGTTGTATATTTACGGATCACCATCAGCTGAGGTTGAGCCACAGAAGCCAATGCTGGGAAAACAACCAGGATCAAACATCTGAGTCACTCACTCGGGTGTCTCTCTTCTTCCATGAGCTTCTCTCATGTCAGCCATTGGTCAGTGGCCGCTTCAGAGGGCACCAAGGAATGTAATAAGAGGGCACCAGGAAAAGTCGACTCCATGACAACAGGCTTAGCCCATGAGTTGCTAGGCAACTAATCTGCTGGGCACGGAGTAGGTCTATGTGTTGTGACAATGATGGCCAATTATCTGCTGCTTATCTCTTCGCAGATGGGGTTTCCAGCACACTGTTTGCTATAAGTGCATTAGTTGCTAACCTAACAATGTGCTTTTTTTCAGAAACAGAATTTTGTTTAGTTATATACTTATAGATTATTTATAGAGAGAGAGCCTTGGAAATGAACAGTGAACGTTCAGTAGAAGGTGGGAACGTTTGTGCACTGTGCAGTGATGGCAATCAATTTACTAGTATTTTACTGCAATAAAATTACTACTGTAAATGGCAAACTTCAGCATACTTAATTCCTCATTTACACAATTACAAATGGAACCCTTGTCTATACTCTATACTCACAGGCATTTATTCTAGGTAGGAGATAGGCAGGGATAGTAGGTCATGTCTTCCTTTCAGTGGGTGTTTGCACTGATACAGGGGCACCACTGGTTGTCAAATGGAAGACAGGAGTCTTTTGAATCTCCATTGTATGTACTATACTGTATCTATGGCCAATGGTAATAGTATATTGTCATGATACCTCTCTAGTGCCCTCTGCAGTTGAACTGGTATGATGCACTGTGAAATGCACTGTATGCTAATAGGCAACTGATGTCTGTGATGTGATGCAGGAGGTTGGAGCGTCATACAGCCATTGCGCTGCACAGAATGACCCATGATGTGGAAATTGATTTGCACATGCATTTGCAAGCTCCAATGCCAAACTCGCTATAGGACACCTGGGTGAACTACAGTACGTGTCTCACTGCTGTCTCATGGTTCATGAACATTTACTGTCAGTGTATAACTGAATATGAACTTTATGTCAGATAACTCAATACATCCTTTACGTATGGTAAAACAATATTATGAGGTTAAAAAAAAAGAGTAAAACATCCCTACACCTGAAAATAAATCAATTGAGTATTTTCTCTGTGATAAAACTACAAATGTCTCTTATCTGTTTTCTCGACGAGATTATCTGATGCTGCCAATCTCCTTCGGAAATGGCCAATAGGAACATGCGCTGTAGCGACTGCAGTCTCCAGCAGTCATCAGGAGGAGGAGATGAAGGCAGCAGATAGTAGCTTCTATGTGAAGCCAGCGCAGAGATAACCTGGGAGCAGCCAGCCAAACACATCCAGTCTCAAATTAGCAGGAGATATGTCTCATCAGTGCTGCTCCCCTATCTCTTCACGCAGCCTGCTCACGGCTCATCTGCCAGCAATATGCCAGTATCACCACGCAGCTCATTCCATCTGGGGAAGAGAGAGACAGTTAATTAACTGACAACATCGAGTCAGAGGGACTCAGATTTGGGTTGTGTTGTTGCCACAGCATCAACTCGTCCCTCAAACACAAAGGCGGTAGTTAATATCTTCACTCATAAAAACAATTGGAATATGGTTTCAATCAAACAACATTTGATAATTGTGAAGAGGCCAACTGAAGTGAATTTAATTTTGAATATATGCATCAAATGTCCAATTGGACTTCCAATGTGGAGAATATAATGTCATTCAGTTTGGAAGTTATTCATTCGAGCAGAATGGGAGGATAAGGAACGAGGACAGCAATTTGAGTTGAAGAGAAAGACCAGTAGGGGGCTCCCTCTTATTACCTACCCAGCCTGTAAAGAGACACTGAATGATACAGAACACTGCAAAACGGCTTACAGTGAATAAACCATCATCATATCAAAGAACCTCTCTTCTCTAAATGGCCAGTCAGGTGACTCCTGTGGAGATAATCTGGCCATTATCCTTAGGCATTTATGGCATGAATAATATGAGAATGACTCTCTATCTGACTGGTGGTGCTGGAAGATGTGATAAAGATGTGACAATTGTGTGTCAAAATGAGGCATCCTGGATCCTGCGATGTACTCCTTGAAGCTAAATCTGAGATAAACATATTGAAACATAGGAATGAATAGTTTTACAGAATTTACTGTAGTTTGATATCATGTCTTTCTTTCTTTGCACCTCTCTTGTCTCTTATTTAGGGGGAAAAGGGTGGGGAGGTGTCCTTGTTGATGCACATTACCCCTGCAGAGTTCACTGGACCAGTGCTGTGTGTCTGTGCGGGTATGATGTAATTTGTATCTGCAGTAATGGTGAGTGCTGGAAACAGGCTCCAGGGCTCTAGGCATCTCTCTGCAAGCTTCTGAGTCACTCTCATCCTTACAAAACCACTATTGGACCTCCCCCTGACCCGTTCTACTCCATTGAGCTCATTCACAAACACACAAACAAACTAACAAACAAACACACACACACACACACACACACACACACACACACACACACACACACACACACACACACACACACAAACACAGACAAAACCCATCATATACTGTACTGTATTTAACTTCAACCATTTCCTAGAAGATTAGATGTTATGCTGGAATTCCTAATCAAATGTCTATCATCTATCAATATTTTTGATACAAGTATTAGATGTAATGAGATACATGTTATAGGTCAAAGGATGACATTTAAATTACTATGGTTTGGTTTCCAGGACCTGGATTAAGTGTACTCCTAGACTAAAAATAATTTTAATGGAGATGACTTAATCTGCGTCTGGGAAACCATACCTGTATACTGGCAAACCAAGCATGGAAAATATACATGGCATTCAGGATTGAAAGCACCACAACCTGTATGTTTGTAGTCTCCAGGCAAATATCCAGACTCAGAGTTCCCTTCAGCACAACAACTCATGATTGAATTGAAAAGTATTTCACTTCACAGGCTGTACAGTTTGTTTTCCCCTTTAACTACCTATTGAAGTGCAGTTCTCATGGCGCGTTTGATTGAAATCCAAGTCTTTCCCAAAATATTCACAAAGATGCCTTTTTCCATGGCTCAAATAGGAAATGTATGACTGTTCTGGACTGCGAACAACTCCTGATTATAGAAGCAGGCTCTTCCACATTCAGTGTGTTTACTTTACTTTGCTTAGGCACTCTCTACGAAACAGTAAACACAGCTTGCAATCTGGCCTTGACAAATAACCAGCAAGGACATAAGGAAATTTGGCTTCAGTTGTCCTTCATAAAAGATTCAAGTCAAGTGCCTCTCTTTTGAGGACACAGTCATGTTCTATTTCAGTTCAACCTTCAGTAAGCTGGCATAGGCATGACAAACAGTCCTCCAGAGGCTGCAGTTAGAGGCATAGTAGTACTCAAAGAGCTACTATGCACTACTCTAAAGAAGTGGGGCTACCTGTTGTTCTCAAAATGTCAGGCTTTACAAAATGCTGAACCAGTTTATTTTGATATAACACAAATTTGTGTCAAGGGATCTTGATTAACTGTTGAGGTTAGTCCATTTGACAATGACATTCTACACGAAAGGATATACACTGCTACCTTTTTGGCTTAAAACACACAATTTCTGTCTTACAAGCTCCAACTATCCCTTCTTTATGGAGTTTCCACCAGGCCGCATTTGACATGACATTCTTTCTCAGTTATGAAGGGTCAACGGGTTAACCAAAAGAGCACTCCTCTATTTATATCCAATTAAGACCTGAGAGAAGTGGGAATTAGTCATGTTAAATAAGGACCACTCACCATCATCTAACTTCTGATATAATGTAAGGGTCACTTACGGGTTACTACAGCTTCGTTGACACCAAGATGATCACAGCTTTACAGGCATCATGACAGGTATAGGCCAGAAGATGGATAATTCCTAAACTCTATGATCTAGCATTCACCTTGAAACCCTTCAACACCAAAATACACAGTAAAACAATGTGACGGTAAAGACGAGCATTAGTCAAGAGCATATTTATTTTTTTGTCATACAAAATATCACTTTTGTAAAACTCAAAAATAACAAAAAGAAACATGTTCTGCCAAATTGGACATTCGCTAAAAGTAAACCACAATTTTCAAAAAGTATTTACATAATAGAATAATATACCATTGTTATCAATCTTATATTAATGTACAATATCATTTATATAGAAAAAAAGAGGTAGGGTCAACTTCTTCTTGTCCAATGTTCATAGCACACTAAAATTATTATCTGCATCAAATCATATGGGGTAAAAAGGTCAACATGGAGAGGAAAATCTAAATCACGGCAAGGTCTTAACCTGGGTCTAAACCAAACTAAATAACAGTTTGAAACAGCACCAGGGTCAAGCATAACAGCATTTAAATCACATACAATTAAAGGCAACAAAAGCAAATAAAAGATTTCATTTCATGCTGGAGTAGCACAGATAATTAGGATTAATATAGAAAACCAAACCCCTCAAATGACAGAAGATCCCATGGTTCCTAAGGCAGCAGCTATTGGATGGAGATGGAGACAAAGCTGTCTTCAGAACTCAAGAGTGTCATCCACTTAGATAGACTTTGATGTAGTCCCAGGAAGCTTACGTTCAACATAAGTTATTAGCACATTGTTATATTAGCCTGATCTACCCACACAACTTGACTTTTCACTGAAATCTCCCATTGCCATAAATGCATGATTTGTGTTTAAGTCTGAGTGAGGTGCAGATCACAAGTTAGGATTCTGCCCTTGGGGCAGTGCAGCTTTATCATGGCTAAAAACGACAAACCAAGTGTCAACCATTTTCAAGCTTAACATGGAGGTTAAAACAAGTAATCAGTCATTACTAAATCTACAGTCTTGTCTACCTCTACTTAAATCAACAGATTCTTACATAAATATCTAGAAATAACTAAATTCATTCTAAATAGTTTGGCAAACAGGTGAGAGCCAAGCAAAGAGGCTGAGATAATATTGTCTGAAGTTTAGACAATTCAATCAAGTCACAAAAATATTTTAGTAACGAAATGCCAAAAATCATTATCTTATTGAATAACGTTCTTAGACTTAATCTCCAGTCTACAAAGAGGACGGTCAGACACTTTGGCATCTTATTTTACATGTCGAAAGTAAACTGAACCAAATGCATTTAGACATTAATGAGGTGAATTAAAATGGAAGGAGGACAATCACTCAAACAGTGCAATTACGATAGATTAACTCCAGTAAATCTGACATATTGATTAATCTAAACATAAAGCAATATATGGGTGCAAAGGGGTCACAATTTCATGGAGTCCATAAAAGCCAAAGACAGGCAGAGAGAAAACAAGCAATACATCTTGCAGAGCTTTACAACAAAACCCCCTTGCGTTGTCAGGAACACAGAATACTGGACAAAGCAAAGCATAGTATCATTTAGTGCATTATCAAACAGCCTGCATCATCAGCATCTACTATAGCAATCAATTCTCTCTCCACTCTACAGCTCTCTCGATGTATGTAAAACCGGTTTAATGTCAGACATCATACGTCTGATACGACTGCTCACTTATACAAATGATGATGCATACAGTATATATATATGCTCTATAGCCAAACAACATGCAATATGACATCAGAAAACATGGTTTTAACCATGAGTGCAGCAAGTCAGTCATTGGTCCATTGGGCAGTGGTGAGTGTTGACAGGGAATAGCAAGCAGACTGATGAACAGAACACTTGTTTCATTTAGTGCCTCTGGTGTGCTGAGAATTACTACATCCCACAAGGTGTGCTTCCGCTGCAGTGCCAAAATATTGCACGCTATTCTTCCATGTGCCTCTAATACACTGATAATGAGTGAAGTCCTCTTGTGGTCTACTGACACCTGTTCAATATTATTATGTGCCTAGTCTCCAGTTCTCTGACAGAAAAGTGCATTCCTTTAAAGGTGGAGGTGTTCTGTTGGTTAGTGCACCCCGTTCATTATGTGTTTCTGGTGCAGCTCCAGACTCTTGGTCTCGTCCTGGTTGTGTTGGGCTGGGCTGACGTCCTCCTCCCAGAGCCGAGCGTTCTTACGGATCTCGTCCAGAGTGTACTCCTGCACAATGGACCCGTTCTCAAACACCGTCACCAGCATGTCCTGAGAGAGAGAGAGAGACACCAAGAGTCAATAACCAATGTTTTTTTAGAGAGAGTTACACAAGAGAACACCGAATTGTGCTTGCTAACATCGGTCTATACTATTCCATTCCAGAGCTTTAACCACCACGCAGGGTTAACACCTTTCCTGTCTCACCTCCTCTGGTTTGCCCACTCCTCTCTCCACTGTCTCGATGAGGCCGTCAGAATTTCTCCTCAGCGACAGACGACCCCTCTTTGACCCTTTGGAGGGGTCAGTCACTGGCTGCTTGTACACATCCATCTTGACATAACACCAGATGGAAACATGTTAAACAAGCTTCGGGTTTGTTTTTGATCATACTGAAAGCCGAGCCAAATATTGTTGTAAGCCAATTCCAAAATAAAGAGAGATTCCCATGAAAGGTTCCCTTTGTGTATGCCACAACTTTGAGAAAATTGCTGTAAATCATCATTATCGATATAATGGGAATACCAACAGGACTGAAATTAACTCCCTTTTTTTTTTTTTTTTTTTAAACAAAGAGTTTTCAAAGCTAAAGTAATGCAGGTCTGCTCAGAATGCCACATACATAGTTGAGAACAGAGGAGGTCTAACGTTTAAGTAGGCCTACAAAGACGGCTCTAACAGGCATTTTCCGACGAAATATTTCAGCAGCCACTGGTACGTACCCCCTTCCCATTGGTCTCCACGTAGCTGCACTTAAAGGCACAGTTGAGGGTGTCCCTGTTGAGCTTCTGGAGGAGGGCACTGCCGCAGCCGAAGTACACATTCTCAGCACTCCAGCCCTCATCACTGAGCTTCTCCAGGATCTACAGGGACAGCAACAGCGGTGAAGTGGAGAAAGAGTGTTGTGTATGTGTGTGTGTGTGTGTGTGTGTGTGTGTATGTGTGTGTGTGTGCTTCTCTTACCTCGTCCACTGAGTTCAGATCAATGCCATCGCCCTGGATGATGCGTAGGTAAGGTGGAAGCACCTTGAAGCCCACGGAGTTCAGAGAACAACCGAAGCACTCCTCCAAGATCTTTATCACCTGGGGGGGAAGGGGGGGGGCAGGGTAATCAGGAACTACATCCAAACTTTCATCTCCGACACATACAGAACCAGAACAGAAAAAAAATCCCTACACAGCAGCAGAGACATTTCAAAGGGAATCAATAACAGCTCGGAGTATAGAACACACCAATCCTGTAGGTTTTAGACTCTAGTAGCGGATGTTAGAGAAGCAGAAATCGGTCTGTCTAAAAATCGACAGAACATAAAGAAAAACTCACATTCCCTCCTGTACAATGCAGTAACTGACAGAACTTCAGAGTACTCAAAACAAGGGTGTGTTTTTGCGTGTGTGTGCTCCCCCACCTCGATAAGTGTCTCAGCAGGGTCTCCTGAATCAGGGCGGATGACCAGGTAGGAGTCCTCACTCCTCTCCATCACGCGTTCCTTCAGCTTGTCCCCCCAGATATTCTTACAGGCTTTGAAGATGTCATAGCTGTCGCTGACCACTGACACAGGCCCTGAGGGGAACTGGTCCAGCAGACTCTCAAAGGCCTCCTTCTCCCTGTTCCTCCCCCACGAGATGATCGTGCTAAAGGAGGGAAGGAAGGGAGGAGACCATTTGTGAGAGAGACAACAGCAATTAATTCCTTCGGCTTCAAGGAATTGATTTTGCTCAGGAATTTGCTGGGTCCGAAATGAACCCCTTACCCTTTGCGCGTGTGTGTGTGTGTGTGTGTGTGTGTGTGTGTGTGTGTGTGTGTGTGTGTATTACCTGTGCTCTGCTGCAGGTATAGAGAATCCAGCCATTGGGCAGCTGTAGTAGCGCTGGGCCATCAGTAGCCCAGCCACTGTGTCTGTGCTACAGAAATTCACCAGATGGGCTGCCCCTCCCAATGCTGCAGACTGGAAGAGAGAGGGAAACAAGAAACACCATCAATCTAAGCAACTGTATCTATACTAAATTGCTATTGATAGATCGTCAATGCCGCAAGCAAACGGTTGTCTCGTCTCAGGGTAATTACAGTGCAGTCATAGAAGAAGAAACATAGGCCTACACGCACACACACACACACACACACACACACACACACACACACACACACACACACACACACACACACACACACACACACACACACGTATCACCCCTGAGCACAGCTTGTTGTTCAGTCTAGTTGTTCTCACTGTGATGCTGGAGGACTGCCATTTGGGAGGCCTACAGGCTATCTGTGTGAATCCTCTGAACATTAATGATCTTTGTCACCAACAACCAAAACCTCACCGGGCCCTCTGCTCGAATCAATACCCTGCTCCGAGAGGGAGCATCTCACTGGAAATTACTCTTTTTTTTGCCTTGTTTGCTCTCTCTTATGAAACAGGGATGTTTCCAAACAGAAAACTATAGGTCTATAACCCAGAAACAATCAGATCATACACCAGATGTTGGTAGGATCATTTGACAGTTCTCACCTCACAATTAGGTGATAACAATAAGGCATACATAGGCTGTGATGTACTAGTGTACAGTAACTATGCACCGTGACAGACCTGTCAATCTGGTTTCCCTTGTATACTGTGACTGACACATTCAATCAGTTTCTCTTGCTGAGGCTAACATTTCATATCCGACACTAGAAAAGGATGGCGAAGGGCGATGATCTAGCTAGCTGTGTTGATCTCCTTAAGCCACTGACAAAATGGAGGATTAATACGATGGCCAAGTAAGAGCTTAACCTGAGTTCCCCCATCGCAGTGAGGGTCAGATGAAGCAACAGAGGGTCCATGGTATAGAGGGAGAGAAAGAGCGGGAAGGAAGGCCAATGGAGAGCAGCCCTAGGCATTACGCTCTCTCTCAGTAACACCTATCTGCCTGACGCAGAACATCTATAAACATCAACATCCTATCCCCAAGCAGCGCACGCACACACAGACATATGTTTCTTGTTATCATCAATAGCTCCAGACAACAGATGCCGTCCATTTAAATAAAATCCACTTTATTTTGCAGTTAACAGTGGGCACAACAGTATATTTTATTAGGCTAGGTCAGTGTCATGACTACTAAGCACTGATATAATGTCCTCCTGTCATGGAAACCAATAACAGAGGTGAAAGACACTCAATTAATAAAACAGAAGAAAGGAATAAAGAATGTTTGCTGTATTCCTTCCTTCTGTTTCATTAATTTAGCATTTCAAAAATAAAGCCATCCAAATATATTCCAAATATAAAATGCCAGTCATGTTTCTATCAACCTTCGACAGTATAGGGGAGAAAAACCTGGACAACACTAGACAAGCACTGACAATACACCTCACCTTTGAACACTTAAAGCCAACTGACATTTTAACCATGTACATCAGGCATCAGCAACCTTATCAGAATGGGACATGGCTCACAAAACGCTATGAAAGTCCATACATCATAAACTGCAGAATGTAAACATAACGGAGACGCTTGTAATTTTTTTGGTGGCAGTTATGTTCCGATTGCGAGCAGGTACTGATTAGCCTTATGGTAAATACAAGTCGATCATTCAACATATTTAGCTGGCCTAGTCAAGGCCTCCCTGGAGGCTGCCTGAGAGACAAGCGTGGTTTCGGGACAGACACCACAGAGGGATGGAAATTGGCACAGGGTAGCTATGTGTGACACAGATCAGAAGTGGCAGCGTCGACCTTTACGCAACACAGTCAAAACAGCCAACGGTCCACAACACCTCTGGAGTCTCCAGACACCTTGATCCTATACATCTTACTCTCAAGGAACAACCGCTTCTGAGTACTAGGCCACGTGGCAGACTTCTTCATTGAATACAAATATTGTACATCACCCTGGGCAAGAGCATTTACCTGATGACTAAAATGTATTAGTTAATAGAGTAGTATCCTGTTATTCAATGCAGCCCATACTCAATGTAGTCGACCACCCGGTAGGGATAGTCTCCAACAAGGCAAAGAAATGCAAAAATAACCAAATGTCTGACTGACGTAATACATGGGAATGCATTTGCAGCTGTCACAATGGAGAGAAGAGCTGCCTCCTCTTTTTTCACAACATTTGAAAGGCAGCAGTTTGATGTGCCCTCTTCAATACCGCGCATAGCAGAAGGTCACGGTTGATCTCCATTTGATTAAATGGATTTCCTGAGTGGCTGAAAAGGAATTGATTGTGCCTTTCACCAAATAAGGGCTTTCTAATTTGTAATCTCTTTCTTGCTGAAACGCACAATGAATGATTTTGACCGGCGACATTCATTGTAGTTATATCATCATCCATTTGCCATCCCTGAGCTAAGTAATAACACATCAGCTATAAAATTGTGACATGGACAATTCTCCGATGAACCTCGACATAACATGACAAAAATAAATCCATTTTCAAAATGTCAGGACAATTAATAGAAAATGACTATAAAAATAACTTTTTCACTATGACAAATGCATTGTCCTTGAGAGAACAGATGGCACAACAGATTTACAACAGAGTAAATAAAAGCAGTACTCTTAGTGGATTACTGGAAGTGAAACTAATGTTATTGGCAAAAGCAAAGTATCGGTACATATATATATATATATACAGTGCTGCTTGAAAGTTTGTGAACCTTACAGGGATGGTCATTATTTTTGTATAAAATATTCAAATGAACTTATAAAATCTTTAACTAAAGCCCAATTGTTAAATGCTCTCCATTTGTAAATTATTCGCCTCACAGTAGACTGATGGAGTTCAAATCTTGTTGAGATGATTGTATAGCCTTCCCCAGACTGAAGTGCTCTCACTACCCTCTTCCTGATGTCCTCTGAGATCTCCTTTCCTCTCGGCATGGTGTGTTTTGTATTCACCTGTATGGGTAACACAAAACTGACCAGGTTTCTTATCTCTATTTATCCTGCCCAAACTCTTTCCTGAAGATCTCTCCTTTGATTGGTTCATTTGGTACCCAATTATTTACCCACTTGACTCTACTTGCCTACTTGATTTATCCAATGCAACTTGGGGTTCACCTGCACTAATTTCTTTAGTTTTTCTACTACACACATGATTTCCTCTAAATCAACATGTGGAATAGGTAAATATAAACCTGTTATGTCAGATAAAAAAAGACTGGTTCTGATTAAATAAAGATTTCATGGTAAAAACTAAAAGAAATCTATAATTGGTCTTTAAAAAAGAGGTTCACATACTTTCAAGCAGCACTGTATATGGTAGTGAGTTTTTGACCTGACCATCTGGTCATCCTGACTTCAGCAGCAGATGTTCATCAGATGTTCAGCTAGAGCAAAAATATGGTCATGCACTCTCTTTTTCGGTTGTGTTTTAACACACACTCACTCTCACTCACTCCCTCATTCACTCACTCTGTCTCACCTCCTGTGAGGAGACCCCTCTGTAGCCAAAGTCGTGCAGTTTGAAGTCCAGCCCCTCCAGACTGCCTGACGTTGCCTTCAGATGCTTAGCCAGAATCCTCTTGAACTCCCGGGAGACTGTGGCCACAGTGATGGGATACCACATCTGGACCAGCATGGTCTGGAAAAGAATGAATGTCAAAACACCATTGGCTTTGAGGAGTCACCAAAAACCTCTACAATTGTATGTGTCGTTCATGGTGATATGGAGGGATAGACAGTAGTAGATGGAGGGTGGGGCTCAGTGCAGTAGCCTCCATGACTGTGTCAGACGTTCACATGACTGGGAGTAGGGACAACCTGGAGCACTGCTCTAATGCCTGGACCAGAGTGAAACTGTAACAGCTCTGCTATGTGTCACCAATGTCTGTTAGAGCCACAATGGTGACTCAAAAATATTCCTGTGTGCATGTACAGTGCGCTACATAAGCAATGGGACAGTGAAGCATTTTTTCTTCTTTTAGCTCTATATTTCACAAGTTCACAATTACTATGAGGTTAAAGTAGATTATCTGCATGTGTCAAAACACTTTTTATACATAGTCCCCCTATTTCAGGGCTCCAAAAGTAATTACAACTGCATCATACATGCTATAAAACAACTAAAGGGTTAAAGGGATGGTAAAGGTGCAAAATGGAGTGGATGACTACCTCGATGTAGTTGGTGAGCCAGAAGAAATCTGGGTCTGTGTTTTCCACTGTGAAGAGGACATTTCCTCTGGGAATGATCTTCCCCTCAGGAACCGCTTTGATCCGGATTGGGAGACGACCGTCGTACTTCTGATGGAACAGCATCACAAATACTCTTAGTTTATGAATAATGTTGACAATGAAATAACTTTTTCATTCTGTGTGTGTGCGTGTGTGTGTGTGTGTGTGTGTGTGTATATAAAATGTACAGCAGATACACACAGGGACATAGGGAGTAAATGTTTAGACAGAAGACAGTAACTAACCACAAAGGTAATTCTCCAATTCAAAAAGGTGTACTGGTACATTGCAAGCACACAAGAGTGTGCTTCTCTCAGACATACATGCACTCCTCACATACCTCAAGGATTTTCCTCCAGCCCTCCTCATCAAACACAGTCTGTCTGAAGTGCATCTGATAAAAGACTTTCGCCTCTTGAATCTTCTCCTCAGTGATAACCGGTCCTAAAGAAGACGGGGAGGATTATAAGGCAAAGTCATTGATGGAGCCAAACGCCTTGGGAAACAATGGCAACGAGCACACCACACCCACACCCACACCCACACCCACACCCACACCCACACCCACACCCACACCCACACCAGCTATCAGCACAGGTCATTATTTTAATTCCCCCCTCCAATGATGGACCCTCACTTGTCCCTCCTACAGAGACACCTGTATCTTGGCCTGTAAGTCAGCCATGCCACGCTGGTCACAGACCACAGCCAACCCTCTCAGGGGTGAGAGGAGGTCATTGTTCACATATTCCTCACATGACCACGGTTTGGATCACACACCCGCAACCTCCCAACCACCCCCACACACACACACACACACACAATGTTATGTCTCTTGCCAAAACAATCAGGGTCATAAGTCAAGAGCCAGATAAGCCAGTGGAAAATCACTTACATATTTTGGGGTAAATACCCCTCTAAATGTGCTGATTCTTACATAATATGAATAGCAAACCTCTCTTCAATGAGTAATATAGCCTAACATTAAGCTGAGTTGGCTTTACTGCCAATGTCACATTGTAAATGAGTGAGTGAAATCAAATCCTCTGTTAATTTTGGATCCTGCACCATGACGACCATGTTGACCATACACGCGAGTCAACGCTGCGGACACCATGACATAACAGTGTGAACTTCACATCTCATGCAATGGGCTGGGGTGACCCCTGAAGGCATAGCCAAATAGCCTACGATAGCACCAGCCTATAGCTACAGACTAGCTATCATGAGAGACCAAATAAATTGCGACAGCGAAGTCATCCCTCTCAACATGAAGGAGTAGGTACGAGGATCAATTGGCTCCTATACGGTATGTGTGCTCCTTTGTCTCTTTCATGACATGGTTTCTGTCTAATATTCCCTATTCACCTCATGCTAGACTTCATACAAAGCACACACCTGTGAGGTACTTCTTGAGGAGGTACTGGAGGCCAAAGAAGACGACCTCATTGAACTGGGCTCCTCCGTTCTTGCGGCGGCATTCGAAGTAGGAGTAGACCTTGCTGACATTGGGAGGGTACTGCTTGTAGTGGGTGATCTGGGGAAGAGAGGAATCATACAGGTTGAATACAGCTAAGTGAAAAATGAGGAGACAAGTCGGGAGACAAACTGAAATTCCAGAGGTCATGTTATCACAACTCATGATGCCGTTGGTGAGCATAGACACAATTGTATTACCAACCACTTAAGACACCATATAACCTAGCCTAGAGTTTTTCCAAGCTATGTGACCTGACCAGGGAAACCTCCAGGCACAAAAATATAACAAATGCGCCAAGTGCAATCTTTGCATGCATCATATTCCTTGCTACAGTGCTGCAATAGAACCTGACAGTGAGCAACAGAAGATTGCTGCATGTTGGAGCGGAGTTACGACAATAGGCTCTTGACAAGGATGAGCATCAACAAGAGCGCTGGAAGAGGCACGTGGTGTCTCAAAAGAAACTCTTCAGTCGGAAGACACTTTAACTCTCAGATGGCATTCATGAGCTAGCTGTTATAGCCTAGATCACAATGCAGTAAGTGTTCATCTGGGTTAAACAAATAAATAAATATGTAAAACTTAAAGAATGAATCCAGAATGAATTTCACTTTGCAGTGAAGTGAAACTAAGGAAATTATCAGTCTGCAAACTTTTTTTGCCCCATAATGTGCCATTCATATCACATTTACATCTAAGGGAGAGTGGATGCAATGTGAAACAAGTCAATGGGCTGATGTGAATGTGTAGCAACTGGTGCATTTCCTGCTAGCCAAACATGAGCTTTAGAGGGTGGGGGGTGACGGCCATACTGCACACACGTCAGTTCAAAACACAGGCCTCTCTGTGTGCTCCCAGGAAGACTAATTCAATAATTAAGAGCAACTACCCTTCACTTGGAAATGTACGATTGGCACAAACAGGCAGGCAGAAATATCAGAGCTAGGCTTCTCCTTCCAAGCTGTCCTTCCTCCTCTCTTTCCTACTCTCTGGCTGCCGTGCTCCACCCCACTCTCTCTCCGTCTTATCTCTCCCTAGATGCCAATCTTCAAGTCATAAGGCCCTGGCTCATGATCTTTGCAATAACAATTCTGATGTTTTGCAAACGTGTTGCGGTGAGGGGCAACACACACACACACACACGCGCACACGCGCACACGCGCACACACACGCGCACACACACGCGCACACGCGCACACACACACACACACACACACACACACACACACACACACACACACACACACACACACACACACACACACGCGTGTCACATAAAAGAAAGTCACTGAGTGACAGGGACATTGGGCTGTTTAATATTACCTCAATGTCTGAAGGACTGGGGAGTCATGGTAACCACAGGCAAATGGAGAGAAAAAGAAACGCATTAAGCGCCCAGCCGCCCACAGTTGAATCTAATATCCACAATGTCAGTGGGATATTTCCAAACAAGACTGGGCCACATATTGCACTCATAGGAAACTCCTATCACCCTGTCTAAGATAGCAAACTGTTCCATTTCCCTGACTTGGTCAATAACTTGAACGAACACCCCTATTGAGACTACTTCTGCTTCATTTCCATATGTGGGTTAGGGTGTTTTGGTAAACCTGTGCTGAAGCAGGTCAGTCAGTGTTAACTCTAGTACTCACAGCACTAACACAATGTGCTAGGAAGCTCTTGTAGCTTTACACAGGAGTTAGGGTTCAAAGTCAACCAAATGTGAATCACAAACACAATTACGCAACAACTAGGCCTATAATGACGGGAGAGGTAGAGATAAAGAAACCACGCCTTTATGACGTGTTGTGATGTAGGTTGACTATGTTGTTGAGTTACAGCTGTTGTATCCATAACCAATGGTTACTGATTAGGGTGAACAGACACAACCATCATTTAGCTAATCATATTAACCTGGGAAGACCCATGATGCAGGGAACATTATATCATATTTCTTGAGGATGGGCATATTGCCTCTTCAGCAATAGAGGGGCCTCTGTCCACGATTTTCCAAGAACTTCCTAGTTATTACTTAACTGAAACATCATTAATTTGTTTGTACACTGAAATGAGTAATATCCCATTCAAGAGGATGGTGTGGAGCTTGCAATGATGCCAGATAGCTACAGTTCCAACTAAGCAGGTCTGAATTTCAAAGGAAACAGAAACACAATCCATTGACAGTAGCCTAGGCTTTTCCTGTTTGACTGGCATCCCCCATCCACCCGACGTAATCATCAACTCACTGTGGAACTCCACTTATGCAGTGGGATAATGTCTAGGCTAATCCTGAGCCTATGAATTACATAACACACACCACATACACACACGTACACACACGCAGACGCAGCTAAAAAGGGACTGTTGACTGGCATTATTTGGCACTGCCTGCCTATGACATTTCTGTGACATTTTCTAACCCAATGACACTGACTACACTGCCAGCAATACAGCATGATAACATTTAACTAGTAGCATCCATACTGCTCAAATCCCAATAATTAAATTGGTCTGTGCTTGACATGTTATTGGTACTTTCTAGGCCAGAATTAGAATTAGAACAGTATACATTCTCTCCGAAATACCCCGATATACAGTAATACCTTTTAGCTGCATTTCAACATGATGAGAACTTGTAGCAAGTCAATGGAAAGTAGCTTCTCTCTTCCTGGCCATCTTTGGCTACCAGCCCAAAAGTCAGATTTATGACCTCCTCCAGTGTTCGTGGATAACCTGACCTGTCTTCCTAGATAGGACAAAACCCAGGTCTACTAAACAATCAGGGTAACACTTTCTGCTCAGATCTCAAATTAAAAAGTGGTGACACGTCTAATGAATAACCACATTTGGATTTTTAGATAGGCCTATTATGGCTGTGATTGTGATGACAGGCAGACACATTCGAGGAATTACTCGGTTTTCCAATGCAATGGGCCTAGGGGTCGCTGGAGCTGACAAACTCGCAGTCATCATCCGGACCTTTGCCATTTGGCTGTGATCTAAAACCTCGTGTGACATCTACCAAATGACATCTGACATTTAGGCCTACTTTACTGGCTTTACTGGGTTAGAGGCATGGTGCCCTTGCACAGATCTGTATGATGGTGACTTATCCAACCTACCATTTTCAAGCATTGAAATATTTGCTCGTGTAATCAACATATCACTTAGTTAGATATGATTGCATTAGCTAGTCTTATCTAAAACCCTACAAATAGGCTGCTCTGACGTCTTCCCTTTACCAGCCACTGATACATTATATTGTTTCATTTCGGTTTCGAATAGTAGGCTATCTTTTAGGCTAACTGCTGCCAGGAGATTCGTTAAATGTTAGAGAGGAGCCCCTCCTCCTTCAGTGAAACATTGTAGCACAATACATTGCACAATCAATTCACCGCCATCAATAAACATAGCCTAGTTATCCAAGAAAGTGGGTGTAAACTTAAATGGGTTAGAATAGAATAATCACAGGCTTCTAATGTGTATAGGTAGCTAGGTATTCATTTGAGAACGGTCACGTAACAACATTGCTGAAATTAGCTAGTTGGCTAGCTAGGGAGTGAAGATTCGTGCTACTCACCTTGTAAGAGTCTGTCGCCAGCAAAAAATTAAAATCCTGTGCTGCCATTGTTATGAATGAGTGATTTCAATGCGACTGTGTCCTGATCCGTCGCTATTTATAGCGAACGAAATCGAAAGCGTAACACTTAGGGCGGAGATAGAAACTGTAACCTTGCAATAACTCGGTATCACTGTGTTACGTCTTTCTCGTAGTGAAATAGAAGACCGCCGCTAAGCTACCGATCGCCCTGAGGGTGAACTGAGGGGAGGTAAAGGGGCGGGTTTGAAAAACGCACGTCAAAGAGCACGTTAGTGATGGCGCCGCAGCTGATACGCCCTGACGTAACCGAGAGGCGTGGCGTGCAGACAAAAGTTTCATTTCAGATTTGACTTGTCATATCGACACAAAGCTCTCTAAGTTTCAGTTTCTTGGAAAGATTATCTGTCTCTAGAAATTCATGATTACCCCGATTATGTTTCTAGAGTTGATATATAGGTCAGTACAGCCCTCTCATTAATGGATTTCATGAATGATATATTTTCAAAAGCTATTTTCATAGGCCTTAAGGGTGTTGCCAGTTAAATGACAATTTAATGTAGCCTTTATCATGCATCAACTCATCATACTACGTCTATCCATTGACAATGGATATCTTGGGTTTGATACCATTCCTCATTCCATTCTATGCATTACAATGAGCCTGAACGTTTTTCTACGTTTTCTACTTCCACTAGCCTCCCCTGATACACACACACACACACACACACACACACACACACACACACACACACACACACACACACACACACACACACACACACACACACACACACACACACACACACACACACACACACACACACACACACACACACACACACACACACACAAACAATAGTTTAAATAGCCTATCAAAGTCCCTCCCTAGAAAATCAAGTGTCCTTGAGCACTCCCAAAGTTAATGTGTAATTCTGACCCTTGTTAGAAATTATTTTTATATAAACAGTTTATTTTTGCTATAATAAAAATACATTACTACAGTGTGCTAAATGTACTAATGTGATGGCCTGTTGATAAATCAGAGATGAATCAAGCATTAGTCCCGTGGTACATTGGATTAATACATGGAGAGGTTAAGCCAGGTCATCAAGAAAGATGTTGCAACACACGCATAACACAAAGAACTATAGTGGAATAATACCAGGCTAGGGAGGACAGGCTAGGGAGGACATACCAGAGTAGGTGTCTTATCTCTTACAGGGTGCTGACTCCGCAGCTGGGATGAATGGTGTGACCAGCCCATGAACAACAAGGGATGCCAAGTCTAAACCGCGGTTCCTCCCCAACCAAATAGCCAATCATAATCATTTTGTATTCTGTAAATACTTTGTTTGACTGTTTGAATGCATCCATTTTTGGAGGGTTGGTTACAGATTAACAGCTTGCTGACTGTGATTTTCTTCGCCAAAAGTGGTCCTTGTACAAGCCTAGAATTCTGACATATAAATAAATAGCTAAAAGTAAGAAGTAGTTTGTCTTCTCCTTCAAATAAAGAACACGTTTTCCCACACCCTACTCACAGTATCTATAGAAGTGATCATATTCCTCATCTAAAATGTCATGAAATGTTCTGGCCAATACAGGCAAACACATTTTTGAGTACTGATTTTTATGTGATTCTAAATCCAGGTAGGCCTATAGCACCGGGGTGGAGGGGTTTCAGATTAGTTTTTCCTGAGTTTCTCCTCCCTTAAGGCCTTTTCAGACGAGCAAACTGTAGTGGCCATACTGACGCCAGGTTGACTCAACCGACAGCAGAGGGGTTTCAGATGAGTTTCTCTTGAGTTTCTGCTCCATGTTAGCTATGCGTGTTTATGTTTGGCAGGAAAGAAGGAAGCTGCCCTCTTACTCAGTTGTGCCGCCTAGAGAATCCTATGGACCCTGGGGCTGCCGCTCCCGTGTGAAACAGCCTTTACTTAACAGAGATGAGATTGGTTAACAGAAGTGGTGCTGCTTGAAAAATTTACGGTATCACAAATGGTGTCGCCTATGAAACCCTGAGGCTATAGAGACTACAGAGGCTATATGGCAAGGTGCAAATCAGTTAGGCTCAAAAACAGGGTGGTCAGTACTCAAAAGAGCCTGCAGAGTTATGTAAAAGGGTCTTGTGGACAGATGGGACGAATATTAACATATACCAGAGTGATAGCAAGAGGAACATGTGGAGAAAAAAAGTAACTGCCAAAGATCCACAGCATAGGCTCTACATCACCTCATCCGTGAAACATGATGAAGGGGGTGTTATGGCTTGGCCATGTATGGCTGCCACTGAAACTGGCTAACATGTCTTCATTGATGATGTAACTGCTGACTGCAGCAGCAGAATTAATTCTGAAGTGTACAGAAACATCTTGTCTGCTCAAGTGCAAGCAAATGCCTCCAAACTTATTGGAGAGCGCTTCATCATACAGTAAGACAATGACCCCAAACATACTGTTATAGCAACTAGGGAGTTTTTCAGGGTCAAGAAGTGGAAAGTTATTGACCAAGTCATTCTCCAGATTGAAATTCAATTGAACATGCATTTCATTTGCTGAAGATGAGATGAGGCAAAAGGACCTCAAAACAAACAACAACTGAAGATGGCTGCAGTAAAGGCTTGTGCTTCAGAGACTGTTGGGTGATGTCAGAAAGGAGGCAGGAAAAGGTTAAGGTGCATGCCCAAGGTAAAGGCTTTTATTAGGTGGTGGAGATAGCCAGCAAACCTTTTACAATATTTACAAAAGAACCAAACAACAAACAGGACAAAAACTTAGCCAAACAAAGACATACACTGGAGATAATCTTAGCAATGTAAAACGTTGCGCGCTTGAACGCCACTCTGTTTGACCGTTTTCCTGGCTGGGCTCAGCAGGAACGACCACCTCTTCAATTAATTAGGATAACGTAGGCTAAGGAAAGGCTTCACATTTCTGAATTTGTTGATATTTAAGTATACAGGCTTTAGCAACTTTAGTAGTAGTGACATTGAGTTAGATCGTTTATGCAAACATGTTTTATAGCGCTACACAGGATTGGCGCATAAACCAAAGTAACGTCGACAGCAAACTAACTTGTTTCTATTCCTTTTTTCTAGAGGTGATCAACAATCAAAATACGAAAGACATGCTGCAACAACGTCATTAAATATGTTCCCGCTTTATTCAATAAATCACTAAGAAATTAGGGCACGGACACCAGCTCCGTGACAGGCAGAGCATCACCCAGAAGATTCCCAGCGTCTGGTCAGGTCAATGGTCGCAGACTTCAGGCAGTTATTGCATGCAAATGATATGAGACCAAATTCTAACATGAGTGCTTAATAATAATAATAATAATAATAATAATAATAATAATAATAATAATAATAATAATAATAATAATAATCTATCCAAATACTTTCGATGCCCTGAAATAGGGGGACGATATAAACAGTGTTGCTAAATAGGCTACCCTCAAATAAAAGCTGAGGCTACTTTAACCTCATCAATTGTTTGATTTAAAATCCAAACTAGAGTAGCCAAGATGAGGGCACTTTACCAGTAGATTTCTGGTGGCAAAGTGAAATAGCAATAAAGAGTGCCTGCCCTGTCGGAGTACACCCTGTTGCTAGAGGGAAATATTGTAACGACCCTGTGTAAGGCCCGTTAGCAGCTCCGCCAAGTGAGTTAACTCTCTTGGTGTTGTGGCTAGCGCGGCCGGTTTGTAAGCGGAAGGTTGCGAGTTCGATACCCGCTTAAGGCAAGCTGCTCTGCCCCGCCGTTCGCTACAATATGTTCTCAGAATAGATCTTGCTCTTGGCACCTGCAGAATCAAATTAAAAAACATTCATAGGCTACTAACATAAACCATGGTCATGGTTAAATCTTGAATGGAGCTTTGGTATAGGCTATGTGTTTTTATTTTAAATGTTTTATTTTATTGTTTTTGCTGATATCACGAACGTTTGAGCCTCAGACTTTTTCAAAAGTCAAAGTGGCTTTATTGTCAATTCTTCACATGTCAAGACATACAAAGCAATCGAGAGGACGTCACAATTCTGCAATAAAAATGACCCTTTTGCACCAGGTGTTTGCATTGATGACTGATGATAGCGTAAGCCTGTATAGCCTACAGCAAATGTGTAACATATGCCGATCAATTAATTATCTACCTACATAAATGCAATGCAATCTGCTTCACAAAAACATAAAAACAGCTCAAATAAGGCACATTATAGTAAAAAAACAAAACAGTAGCCTAATTAATTGTAGTGGATAAAAATCATAATGTTCTGATCCATGTAGGCCGATTTCTTTCCAGAATAAAACATAATTCAGATTCTAGCGACAATGAAAATGAGTAACGGGCAATCATATTTTTTGTTTAAATGAAATGGCCTGCATATCCACAGGAGATGCATCTCTAAATCTCATATCATCAGGTGGATGGAGCGTATCGGTTGTCGCGACAACCGCGTCAACTGCGCCCCCACCCCCAGCTATAATTTGCCTTCCGATTCAGAACCGTGGTCAGTTCCCGGTACCTTCCCCAACTGAAGCGCTGCTGGCAGGAAGCGGCCATCGATAGTTTTCTATTGACAAATCGCACCAAGAAGAAGTGAAAGTCGATGGATGAGGCTACTGGGTCTTGAAAAGCGTTCTTTATCATCTTTCATCCGACCCCTCCCTTCCCACAGTAGTAGCCTATCCCCGTCGGTGAATGGAGAGTTAAAACGCTGAAAACGCTCAAGCAACTATAATTTCGCTCGGTGGGTAGAGATTGAATCGCTGTCTTTGCGAACAGTTTGGTTTGACCAGACCAGCTCACCATCAGTCGTGCGCTCTCGCAATCTTTTTCCTCAACTGTTATTTCCTGGTTTACATCGAGTTTATCAAGATTTCTTTCTACTTTTCCCTTCCTCTGGCGTTGCCAACGCAACACAGATAGCCTGTCTCAGAGCGCTGTAAAAGAAAACCTCCGGTGAAATTCACCGTACCCCGCCGGTAGATAGTCTCCATCCGAAACCAACATGTTGGACCCATCTTCCAGCGAGGAGGAAGCGGATGAGATCGTGGAAGAAAAGCGCAAAGAGGTGGCGGCACCAAAGACCGGGGGTCCTCGGGTGTCACCCAGCCGGACCACCGAGGGCTCCGGTGGGCTCCAGCCCTCGAATCGTGGGAACAGCGCCCGTCCGTCCAGCCCCAGCCCCTCGGTGGCAAGCGATAAGGAGAAAGAGGACCTGGAAAAGATGCAGAGGGAGGAGGAAGAGCGAAAGAAGAGGCTCCAACTATATGTATTTGTGATGCGCTGCATTGCCTATCCTTTCAATGCCAAGCAACCGACTGACATGGCCAGGCGACAGCAGAAGGTAAGACCACGATGTAAAGAAACACACATCGACAATACACGATTTAGATCAACGATTGACAAAGACAATCAATACAACTGAATTACTTTTAATGCATTAAATCACCACACCCTTAGAATAGCCTAACCAAACTTCTCCGCTTCTGTTGCATTGCATTCATTACATCCACTTGCATTGCATGGATGGGATAAATTGTGGTATCATACGGGGGAACCACCCATGCATAATGTGAGCAAATAGTCGCCTATGATAAATAGGATGTAGAGTTCAGCAAGCGCCACCACCCTCTCATCTCATCATCCGCTGCCTGGGGTTGGAGAGGCAAGCCAATTCATAAGGGGCGCATTTTCACGGCTGCGTAAATAAATCAGTGACCAGTTGCACAGCCACAGAGTTAGTGCTTCTACCGTCGAAATGACTGTCAGAGGGTTTAGAAAGTCCACAGCATGCAAAACATATGGATAGACAAATGGTGAAATCAAGCATTTAAAAAAAATCAACATCAATGGCACATAGTAGACACTAGACACTAATAGCCTATATGCCTAGTTTCTGCTTTGTATCACCCACTGCCTGTGACTCTGTGACCTAGTCATTGTAGCGTCACAGCCTCAAGGCGGATAAGCCTCCTCTCCTTGTGTGAAGCAAGTGAGGCGTTTGCACCAACTTCCTTTTACACCAGATTAATTGCTTTTAAGATGTATTCATGGCCAGCAGACCAATCACACTTCTGCTCGTGGAAGGCTATTGGTCAGTGTGTCATCTTTGCTCAGCCTGCATAGCACCGTGCTCATCTCCAAGAGAAACCACAATCAGAAAATGAACAGCTCATTCCCTTCAAAATAATGAATTTGTACAGAATGGTAAACACCGGCTTGATTAATCCAGGTTGATTGAATATGTTTCCATCTTCAAACCCCCAGCCAGTAGGGAGCATTTGGGGCCATTGTAAATTAATGCAGATTCAATTCCATCCGTAATGCAGCGGCTATTGTGGTGACAGCAAAAGGTCACACCAGTGATGATGACACCCATCAAGATATCTCAGGTATGACTGTGACTAATTCCCCCATAGCCGTCAGTGTTGGTCTGGCTGTGTTAAAATGGCAGTTCAGTAATGGGTGGCCGTTTCTACCCGGAATAGAGGCCATTTTATCCATTTGGTTCAGAGACATTTACTGGCAGAGTCACAAAACCACCATCAAAAGCAACAGTCAAGACTCAGATAGCTACTCCGGGAAAGTACTCTGAGGTTACCTCACCTCTGAATGACCTGTCATTTGATCCTTTGAATGGAAATGGAAAGATGTTGCCTTGACTTCAAAGCATTGTAATAACATTAGGTTATTTCTCAGCACAGCCTGATCATCTGAGGGAGGTATCGGCTAGCTTAAACCAATACACCTTACATGGTGACTTACTCACATACTCAATAATAATAACCCCAAATGTATGCAAATGTGCAAAATCACTAACCCATATGGAAAAGCCTCCCATGAGAATATGCCATAGCAAGGCTCTGTAGAGGCTGATTTATTCTGGTGTCAACATGTTGTGCTTGCCTTCTAGTCCCTCTGAAACATACTTTCGTGAGAGAGCATGATGAAATACACCAGGCAATTTGACATTTACCCTTGTGGAGAGTCTCTCATACACCCTTCGGTCTGAGAGATCTTGTCCAACTACGTTTCTGTGGATGTGGGTGGGTGGGCGGTGGGCACCGATGATAAGCTATCATATACATGTAAGAAGTATCATTTGTGCTTGCTCCACTGCTCCAAAGCTTGAGCACACTTATAGTTGCCAGTGTGTGTGCAGCTGGTGGTTACATAGACACTGTGTAAACATCAAGGTGGGGGCTTTGATAGTCTTCTTTATCAAATGAGATTGAGGATCAACATTGACCGTGTGGATGAACACGTGTTGGTGCATGTTGTTGGTCCATTGTTGGTCCAGTGGCCCACTCTAATGCTGGGGGTTGCTTATGATTACTGGGGCGGCTGAGCCTTGATGAGCTGGTGACTGACCCTCTAACCAGGGTTATGCTAACACAGACCATGCTGATCCACTAAACATCAATCTCACATCCTCAACCAATGAAAATAGACTAGCGATAGGGTGTCTACAGTATCTTTTGACCCAGTCTCACGAAAAACATGTTATTTCTCCCGGACTCTTCGTTTGTCTGTTTGTTTTTCATTTGTTTTCATGTGTTTTTTAGGATTGCGATATGCAACCTTTCTAGTGGTGGGCGTAGGATTGACTTTCTCTTGCCTTTACCCTTGGGACTCATATATGTTGTTATTGTAGAGAGAAAGCTCCAGGAGATATTAGTTGGTAAGACTATTAGCATCTCAAGTCACCCTGTGCAGGGTGAGTGGAATGTCTCTCTCTCTGTCTCTCCCATAGAGCTTTAGCAACAGTGAGTGTTGTCAGGTGCACATTTTTAGAAATCAGTTTCATGAAAAAAATGGTTTTAAATGAAACACAAGCGCTTGATTCAAAATTAAATATGCAAACTAGCTCTGTTGTTTGGACCACTTCTTGGAAATATGGCATGCCTCGCAAACACAGGCGATAGTTTAAATGCAGATGACATGCTTATAATCACCTGTTCCCTTTTGTCATTTATTTATGCATCTATTCTCTTAGGGGATTATCAGGTCCAGGTGAGGAGCTACAGTAACACAATCAAGCCATCTGCCTGTTTTCTCCTCTACAATGGGCCCTGATGAAATGATTCCAACATCACCGCTCCTCTACCCCGCTCTCCTTTGATTTTCTCCTTCTCTTGTTCATTGTGTCTCTCCTGTTCAGCTTCTGTCCTCCCTCCTCCGTTTCTGCTCTGCTTCATAATACAGTATGTCTCTCCTCCATTACTCTCTCACTTGTCCCCTGGCTTCTCTCCTTCTCCTTTACTACGATGTTCCCCTCGGTCTCTCCTCCACTCCTCCTCCAGGAGCCCCTAGCATGGCAAGGCTTTTAGTTCCAGGTTTGTCAGATGGACATTATGAGATACAGCACACACCACAACAAGGTCCCTTTTTGATCACTCCACCTCTTTGTTCAGCAGACACCTTTGTCCATAGCTACTTACCCAGCTTGCTTTAACAAGCAACATGTTGCCCATTCATTCACCTTATGGTTTGCCCCAGCGTCTCTCCTGCACAGATCTGCTCAGTTTCACGCATCCTGAACTGAGGTTAGGGACTTAAACTCACCGAGCACTTGATTAGGAACACTATACTAATACTGGGTAGGGCCTCTTTTTGCTCTCAAAACAAGCCTCAATTCTTCATGGCATTGATTACACAAGATGTTGGAAACAATCCTTCTGGTCCATGATGACATGATTGCATCACACAATTCCTGAAGATTTTTCAGGTGCACTTTCAAGTTGTGAATCTCCCGTTCTACCACATTCCAAAGGTGTTCTATTGGATTCAGATCCGGTGACTGGGAAGGCCACTGAAGAACACTGAACTCATTGTCATGTTCATGAAACCAGTTTGAGACGACTTTTGCTTTGTGACATGGTGCATTATCATGCTGGAAGTAGCCATTAGAAGGTGGGTAAATTGTGGCCATGAAGGGATGCACATGGTCAGCAACAATAATCAAGCGATGGTATCCAAGCGATGCTTGATTGGTATTAACAGGCCCAAAGTGTGCCAAGAAAACAGTCCCCACACCATTACACCACCTCCACCATGAGAAGGTGTACTGTTCCTAATAAAGTGTTCAGTGAGTGTATGACCCTATTCAATCAAAACTAGTGATAGGATTTCTCACTCCTAAAGTTAATACTTTTTCTACAGTGACAGAGCATATATGAAGTGATATGACTGCTTATTTTTGTGTTTGAAAGGTTGAAAAGTGGTTACATTGGTTCAGTGTGGCTGAACCAATTCAGCGCTCTCAACCTTTGAGAGTTAGCAAAGGGAAGAAGATGAGGAGAGGGATGTTCTGTCAGGGTCGTTAAGCTCTCCTCTCTACTCGGGGACATACGATGCAGGTAATGAGACAGGATGAGTTATGACCTCCCCTCCTTTCTTGTTAAATACTGTTGGATCCTTCTCTGAGAGTCTGCTTGACTTTATTTGTCTGAGCTCAGACGAGCGTGGCGTATGAGAAACAAACAATGCTGTTAAACGCCAGAATTAACATCCTACTGTCCATCAGCCGTCAAAGGCCAGACCAATACAACTCCAAGGTGAAGCTGCTGCAGGTTGCGTCCTATTCGGTCAGCACAGACGTCAATACAGCCAGCTCTGGGATGCAAATATGCAGTTAGCTGTCTGTACTGATAGAGAAGGGAGAAGGTGAGGTACAGAGTGGGAAGAGTGACACAGGGTGCAGATTGAATAGTCCTGCTTCGAAGTTTGTCCTGAGATGGAAAAAAGGACCGGTTGGATTCTGTAGCCTGATATCTTAGGTTACAATGCATACAAGTACACAACGCAGACAGGTAACATGCATTATAATGCACATACTTTCATCATTGACTTGATAAAACAGGAATCAGACATCTTTTCCCTTGTGTATGCTTATAGCAATATCAAGGCAACCAGAGTACAGAGACATTGGTGAATTATGTGATCAAAGGCAGCCATTGCATGACAGTAAACACCCAGTCCAGGGCTGTTCGCTCTTTAGTGAATAGGGAGATTGTGTGATATGGAAATGCAGTGTGTGTTTTTGGGTGTGTTAGTGGTGGCACCTCGCTCATGGCCTCTCTTGCAGCTGTGTGGTGTAGAAATGGTTCAATAGTATCTGCATAATTCATGATGACGTGGTGTATGCACTTAATGATGAGGAAAGCCTTGTCAGGTGTCCCACTGTCCAGCCAGTCACTATGTACTATACCCTCGCTTGGAGCTGCATGCAAACACATACACACACACACACACACACACACACACACACACACACACACACACACACATATATATGCTATACAACACGTGTACATTTACATTACATTTAAGTCATTTAGAAAATGCTTTTATCCAAAGAGACTTACAATAAGTTCATTTGTCTAAGTAGGTGAATCAACTATGCAACAGTCATCGTAAGTAAAACCTAGGATAAGGACAAGTGCCATCAGCAGTCACAGTGATAGAGAAAGGAAGAAAACTCTTTTTTTTTTAAATTCCAACTACTGGTAATGTAGGGTGTTAGGGGGTGCAGAGGTCTGAGGAGGAAGAGCCCATCTGTGTGTCAGAGGGGGGGAAAGAGATAAAAAGTTGAGTGTCATCAGCATAGCAGTGGTAAGAGAAACCATGTGAGGAAATTACTGATTTTTTACAAATCTTACAAGACATTTGGTATTCAGACAGAATGATAAGGGTCCAAAGACAGAGCCCTGGGGGACATCAGTGGTGAGGGTGCGTGATGTGGACAGCGACGCACTCCACCTTATCTGGTATGAGCGATCGGCCAGGTAGGATACAAACCAGCAGAGTGCAGAGCCTGAGATGGCCAGCTCTGAGAGGGTGGAGAGAAGGATCTGGTGGTTTACTGTGTCAAACGCAGCAGACAAGTCCAGAAGAATGAGAGCAAAGGAGAGGGAGGAAGCTCTAGCAGTGTGGAGGGCCACTGTGACAGCAAGGAGAGCAATCTCAGTAGAGTGAACAGCCTTGATTGATGTGGGTCAAGGAGATAATGCGAGAGTTGGTTACAAACAGCATGTTCAAGTGTTTTAGATGAGAATAAAAGAAGGGATACTGGTCTGTAATTTTGGACAGATGGGTCAAGTGAAGGCTTCTTGAGAAGAGGTTTGAGTCACGGGACAGAGCCAGTGGTCAGGGAGGAATTGATGAGGGTGGTAAGGAAAGGAAGGAAGTCGTTCGAGATGGTGAGGGGATGGGATCCAGAGGGCACGTGGTTGCCTGATTGGATGAGACAAGTTGTAGGACATCATCAGGGGAGAGAAGGGAAAGAGATGATAAACCGCAGCCAAATCTATGGATGGTCAGTTTTCCTCCATTTTCTCTCAGCTGCTCGACGCTGCCAAGGCTATCACTGGCGAGCTTGTGCTTACGTGAGAGGGGGCGGGAGAGAAAGAACAATGGGGAGACTTTCTTACTGATCAATTGGCGCTTTCTTACTGATCAATCGGCGTTCAACATTTCACACTTATCCACCTTCCTGTTGGCAAGATGGGTCTGTTCCCTTGTTCTCGCCCTACTTAACCACTCCCTCCGAAATCACCGCTATCCATATGGTAATCATCCGCCGTTTCTCAAAACAAAAGCTATACAACTTTAGAGGTGTGGCAAGAGAAAATGTAATCACAGTATTCACACAAGTTGTATCAGTCGTACGAAAGTGCATATCCTTCAAACAGTTCTATCGATGTATTTTCCATAACATCTAGAGGAGAGTGGACACAGAGAGTAAAAAGATGAGGAGAGAATGGATATGAGGATGGAGAAGGTAGCATCAGTAGACAGAAGGTAGAAGGATGGTCGAGGGTACGGACGATAGAACAGAGGAAGAGAGAGAGTGCCCACGCTCTGACACATTCTGTACAGACACACACATGTTAGTGAGTCTAATCAGGGGAGTGAGTCACTAAGAGAACACGCACCCACAAAGCCTGATCAATTTTAGTTGTAATGGTGGCTGCAAGAGACAGACTGCATGACAATTCCACAGAACCAGGAGTCTATTAGTACAGAGTCATCAACCTGGCTATCAACCTGCCCCCGCAGACTCACACATCCTAGACCCTTGACTAGAACGATCCATAACTTTTGAGTAATATCCTTTCAAACAATGACAATCTAGAACCACCCTCACTAGGTTTCTATAAGGTTGGATGTATTCTTGAAATGTACTTATGGTTTTAGCCCAGTAGCCAGAGGGAAGAGAGCTGTGGTGAAGCACAGTAGTAATGGACCATAGAGATAGATAATGATCTTCCAAACGTCTTGCCATTCGCTAGTCTTCCTCTTTGGTGTCTTTGTCATCAACTCAAGGAACTATAGAATGGGAAGGATGCAAGAAATCTAGGCAGAAGAGCAACATTTCTTTTATGTATGTGTATTCATGTATGAGTATCCCTGTTGTGTGTGTGTGTGTGTGTGAGTGTGTGAGCCTGAGTGTGTGTGTGTGTGTGTGTGTGTGTGTGTGTGTGTGTGTGTGTGTGTGTGTGTGTGCGCGTGCGTTGGAGCACACATCCAGATGAGCACTTTCTCTATCCTTTGTTGGCTGTCTGTAATCTGGGATTACACATCCATTTGATGTTTTACGGCAGTTATGTAATCGCTGTAGAGAGGCCGTCTTTGTGCCCGGTATAAGGAGAGAGGGGAGTGTGTGCGCCAGTGTGTGTGTGTGTGTGTGTGTGTGTGTTAATATATGTTTCTGTGTATGTGAAAAAGAGAGAGATGCTCCCATTTATTCAGATGCTCCCACTTATTCAGATGCTTTCTCTCTCTCTCTCTCTCTCTCTCTCTCTCTCTCTCTCTTGCTCTCTCTCTCTCTCTCTCTCTCTCTCTCTCTGGGTATGTTTTCCTGGTGACTCTGCTCAGTGGTGGGGCATGAAAGCCACCCTATTGGAAATGAAATGGTGATTGCTTCTCCCCCGATTGTGATTAGGGAGATATAATGCCTTGGCTGTTAATGGTGGAGACCTGGTGGATGATCGAAGGCTATTTCAAATCTAGCCATCTTACAAAACACACTAATGAGGCCTAACAGTGCCGATAGAGAGAGAGGGGGAGGGGGAGGGGGCAGAGGGAATGTAAATGGGGGAGGAAGGACAAGACAGGATCAGTCTCAACAGGTGTGGTAACTAAGTGAGACTAAAGCACAGGGGCTACGCCAGTCTAACCCTAACCCTAACCCTAACCCTAACCCTAACCCATTTTTCCATGAAGTATTTGCCTTGTAATAGTTGTATCAGTATACAGTATTATTAAAGCCTCATTTGATTCATTCTATTACATGATTGCACTAAATCAGCACAGACTCAACAATTATTTGCACATAGTGATAATTACATTACTTGGAGTCAGATTATTAATATTAGTTATGTGTTGCTATTAACAAAATATAGCCAAATTTCCTCACCAAACCAGCTCTACACCAGTTGTTGGTGTTGGTAGAATCATGTTTGATAGGTGAGACATGCTATGGCAGGACTGACTGGGAGGGAGCACACATACACACACTCACACACACACACACACACACACACACACACACACACACACACACACACACACACACACACACACACACACACACACACACACGTGACTGAGAGTTATCTCAGTCTGCAGCACACAGATGGCAGCCATAGAGACAGCCCCCACTACCACCACCAGACACTAAGCTGACACATCCACTGCTTTCCCTCCGTCTCACTCTCTCTCTCTCTCTCTCTCTCTCTCTCTCTCTCTCTCCCTCTCACTTTCACTCTCACTCTCCTCTCTCTCTCTCTGCTCTCTCTCTCTCACTTTCACTCTCACTCTCCTCTCTCTCTTTCTCTCTCTCTCTCTCTCCCTCTCACTTTCACTCTCACTCTCTCTCTCTCTCTCTCCCTCTGCTCTCTCTGTCTCTCTCTCTCTTTGACTCATTTACACATCTAGTTAACACAGAGTGTCACTGGCAACAGGGGGCTCATTACAACAGATGCAATTCACTTCAGAGAGAGAGAGAAAGAGAGGGAGATGTAGTCTTAAACTGGCATTTTAATTTACCCCCTGGAGTTTATGTTGGTGTTTGTGAGAAGTATGTGTGAAAATGTTCACATTTATGCTTATTTTC